>NW_009193694.1:0-6587 GCF_000690835.1 Fulmarus glacialis | reverse complement strand
AGGGAAAGACAGCCTCAATACTTCATGGAGGCTGCATGCCAGAGCTCAGCTACACCATTAGACACGAGGGGCTGTGCAGGAAGCCAGACGTCAGTCAGGAGCTACAAGAACCTGCAGTTGCACACTGCTGCCTGTGCTGACTGGTGAGCATTTTATCTCACAGCGCAATTTGCAGCTGCACCCCACTGTGAAATTCCTCTCCTGACCTGCCTTTTTCTGTTTTTATAAAAAAATGGTCTTTGCGCTGACACTGGATCTCCCTCACTTGCTCTCTCACCCAGGGAACCCAGCAGTTTCAAATCACAGCGGAAACCTTCTGTACAGCCCCTGGGGGCAGTGATGCCAAGGGGTATGTTTCACACGAGCCTGCCCGTCACTGGCCAACTAAATTACCTTCCACCCTGTAAGATGCTCTCTTCTGTCACCATAAAGGAAGCTGCAAGGACATTGCCCATCAGAAGGTCAAAAGCACCTACATGTTGCCTTTGTACTGCAAAAGGGAATAAGGCAGAAGACTGTCATTTATGTGTCTCCCAGAACAATCTTTCCCAGCAAGTCTTCCACTCCACCCAGCTGCTGTCCCTACTAGGCTGGTACCTCCTTGTCCTCTCCCTCTTGCTCCTTGTCCCCATCTGCATTTATATGAAATTGGATCTTGATGTGGAGGAACAGTGGAGACCGAGATGTTAACCACCCTGAAGAGAGTTACTGGGGCTGTGAATGGAAAATGACACTGAGAGGGAGGAGCAATGAATGTCACACAAGGTTCAGTGCTGGAAGGACAAGAGTAAAAAAGTTATTCGGACAGTATGAGAAATTTTGCTCGCAGGGGCCACGCCTCCTTCTTCCTTCCTTCTCAGCTTATTTGAAAAGCAGGAGCAGCAGCATGTCAAGCTGCAGAGGGCATTGGAGAAAGAAGGACTTTGACACAGTCATATCAGATCCAGCACCTCAGTAGGGCAGATGCTAAAAGACACCCTGGTCTTCCTGTGCTGATGATTTTCCTCTCCAGCAAGAAAGGGGAGACAAGAGAATAAGTTTAGCCTCATGCCTTACCTGAAAAATGTTGAGACCTCACTGGTTAGAAGCCACAACCCTAGGATCTGAAAACATCAGAAGAAAACCAGGTATCTCTATATAAATCACTACAGGCTGTCCTAGTCTTTAAAATGCAGTGACGTGTTAAACACTACAGATAACTGACTAGCTAGTTATTTCCATTTTCTATGCTGAAATATCATGGTAGATACAAGCAACTGAAGCTCACACAAATTCAAAACCCAAGCCAAATCTTGCAGCAGCTATTCTAGATTGGATCCGATCAGATTAGCACTTGTTACAATTCTGATTGTAGCCAGGGGACAGGAGAACAACTGATCTGAAATGATTTATTCCACGTTACTTAAAGCCTAAAGCATTTGTTCCAATAATTTGTGCTATTAGAGTGGCTACATATTCAGCACTTCTGAATTCAGATTTGAAGCCAAAATAATTTTTGACCCCCTATAGGCTCCAGAAAGAACATGCTCCCACCACTATGGGAGAACATTCTCAAACATCAGCTTGTGCAAAGAGAACAAAAGCTGGGCATTTTCTAGTCCTAATAGACAGAGGGATTGTTCACTGCACAGGAAGAACACAGAAGACTAGCTTTTCAAGGGTGAAATAAGTTGTCTTGTCAGAGACAGAAATTCAGAATATCCTTTTTTTAGTTGGACATCTTTGAAGGATGCTACAACTTTGGTGAGCCAACAAGAGTTAATCAATTAATTTCCTTGTTCTCCTGGGAAAAGAAAAAGCATTTTCTCCATTGGAATCGCTGTAGCAGAACCGACAACAGATACCGATTCAGTGAGCTGAAGAATGCTGTTGGGAATATGTGACAGATAAAGGCTTGTCTGAATCCTTGTCCAGCCCAGACACTGACAAATCGTGCTGGGGTGATCCCAAGTTTCCAGTATTCCATTAAGAAGTGACAAATAACACGACCCCAAAAAGTAATTTAGCCCTTTGCAGTTTTCAACCCGAAAGTAAGTAGGCTCACTCTGAGAAGATATCCCTGAAAACAAGTTAAGTGAAAACAATTTAAGCTGTCATGGTCTTACTGAGCTGCCTGCAGCACTGTTCTGGATTGTGCTCTTCTGCAAGCCTTAGTATCTTCCACCTGTTGGCTTACTTCCAATGGCAAGGGCATATACACCTTGGTCAGGAATATGGATCGGGGCAAGAATCTCTCCTCTGGCCTCAGGATATCCCATGAAATGGGGCAAAAAATCAGGCTCCGTGGGAGCATGATGGTAAAATAAAATGGATAAGCTCCTAGGCCAGCAGAAATGTTTAAGTATGTTTTCTCCTTAAAACAAACAGTAAGCTACTCACCAAAATCTATCAAGACAGCAAGATAGGAGAGTGTTCTGCGAACCAATGACACCAAGTTTGTGTCACCTTAAATCACCTGGGAGAAATTTTTTTTTTAATAAACTTTGACAGATGAATAAAATAAGCATTTCTTTTCTAGGCACCAGAATGAGGTTGGATAAACAGGTCTACCAGCCTAACTTGCTAGTCTAGCTAAATCTAAACAAACATTTTAGCATTACTTTAGCCAAAGACAACTTTTAGTCCATATACCTTCTTGTCGCCCTGGTCAGATTACTAAAAAGATATTACTTGAAACATTTAAGTAGAATACAATTCAAAGTCATATATGATCAGCTAGGAGATTTAGGACACTGCACACTAGCACAGGCAAGATTTCTTATGGCATTGAGGTACTTAGATGTTGAAATCCCTCCAAAAATTTGGCGAGGTTAGGTCATCTACATCCCTTCAGCACCTTGGAACTCTACGCTTGCTACATTTAAGCAAATGTTTTGAAAGGTCGTTTTATCTCTAATCTTTCCTCAATCTCCCTTGTTTCTACAGGAAGGGGGGGCGGGGGGAGGGAATCACCTAGAAAACAATTGTCTGCCCTGGGCTGAACAAAGCAGCAAGTGTCTTGAGTTATCCTGAAACTTTCTAGCGTCTCCTCCAAAATGACAACCAACATTTAAAAAAAAAAAAAAAAAAAAGTAAAAGCAAGGGTCAGTTACAAAGCAAGGATGACTGTAGTTGGAAACCCCTCTGCGCCCAGTGCAGCAACTGATAATCTCCAAGAGAGGGCAGTCTTAGACTAGGGATGATTCACAGAGACATTTATTGTTACACCTGTTTTCTGCCCCATTTGACCGTATGTTGCTAAGAAGCTTGGTGGTTAAATAGCGCCGTCCATTAAAAAAACCCTAGATACATGTCAAAACTTACAAGTTAGCCTCCTGCAAGCTTCAAAGGGGAGGGAAATATTATCTCCCTTTTACAAATGATATAAGGGACAGCATTCTGCACGTGGATCTAGTCCAACAAAAAAAGTAGACAGTTAAGCACATGCTCATCTTTAAATACACCATCAATTTTACAGCAGTCAACAGCACTTCTCCTTGCTTCTGAGTTCACCAGCAGTAAGATCAAGGTGAGAGGCAATCACACAGATTCTGCAAGACCAAATACTAGCACAGCAAAAATAATAATTAAAAAATTTGCAATTTATATAGCATTTTCCCCTGAAAGAAAATGGTTCTTCCAGGCTTTTTTAAAACAAACAAACAAAACAAAACTATCAGCCAGCTAGACTATGCCAGTCCTGCTGTCTGCTTTTCCTTCTGAGCAGAGGCTTTACTACCTAAACAATTAGGGATAGAAAACTATACCAGACCAGAGTTTTCCCTACCTTTCTTCAAATCCTTAATGAAGGCCCTTTGGAAAAGTCATCCCCAAAATACAGTCCAGTGCCTTCTTTCTTGCCAGTGAGCAGACTAGCTTCTAGAAAGACACAAAAGTTTCCACTAATTCCCACTACTTCCAACCCCTCTATGCTTTAGACCCATCATTTTGATATTGGTACTTCCAGCCTAAGCACCTGCTGATTGATGGTGGTTCCCAGGCCCTGGAGAGACACCACATTTCGGTTGGTTATCCTCAGCACTCAGAAGACAACCTGGTTGGAAATAACCCAAGTCCTCTAAGCCATTCATCTCTACTTACACCACTGCTGAAGGCAGAGCCAGCAGCTGATGTGCGGGAAGCAGCACCCAGAGCCCTGGGGACCAGGGGCAGCAGTGCTTGTATGGGAGTCAGAGCAGCAGTGCACCGGGGTCAGACGCAGGCTGTCCTTCAGGAACACTGGAGAAACACTTACCAAACTAGGGATGGAGGAACGTCTGTGAGCATGGTACTACTTCAAATCATCTAAGTAACAAAATCCTGATTCATATAGATGAATATCCTGCTAAGACCCTTAGTCCAGCTGCACACCATCACACTCAACACCTGTGAGATTCATCTGCTCTTGCCTTACAGGTAGCAAAGCCTGCAGACATGTTCACCCCAGTCAGAGAAGGTGGAGTCCAGTGAATTACGTTCCTTCAACTAGAATCGCCCTTTGCGTCTTAGAGATGCACCTCACCCTTTTTCTCCACCTCTCTCTCCCAAGCATTCACATGAAGCCATCTTTGTTCGTGCTGGTGACCAATTTCGTTAATTTCACTAAGCTGGCGAAAGAGGTCACATACACAATTTTTTTCTCCAGTAAGGTTAACCCACATGGATATCAGGAGTTTCACAACAGCAATGAGACTTTTGGCGGCAGAACAGAGAAAAAAGAACGCAGAGGGAGAGATTTCTTAATGGAAATTGAAGTTCTTTACTGTGATTTTAAGAAGAAAGCAGAAGAAAGCAAACAAGGACCTATTTTCTTGTTTCCCCCACTGAAATACTCCAAAATCCCCCAAACAAACACACACTCCACCAGCTTCTGCTGCCAACAGAAGAACACCATGGGAAACACCAAACAACTCAGATCAAAGTTGCTGCCCAGCGTACATACCTGGAAAGTTTTGTGGCTGTAATGAGACTTTTACAGCTGTATTATCCTCCCATCGGCCTCTACAGTGGTAATACTCTTGAGTACTCTTGCAAGCCAGCACAGCTAACCCAGCTACCATTGAGGTTAACAGAATGATTTTCACTGGTTTCAGTGAAAGTTGGACCAGGCAGTAGCAGAGAGGTTATCTACATGGTAAGGTCCTTGGACAAATGCACTGAGGCAGGCTTCTAAAATTCTCTTCACAACAATAAAGCAACAACATATCTCAAGAGACCATGGCTTTTAAGAAGCCAAATGACCATTTCAGTAACACCCATCCAAGGTTGTGTATTTCAAGTAGTCTGA
This sequence comes from Fulmarus glacialis, assembly GCF_000690835.1. Lineage (NCBI taxonomy): Eukaryota > Metazoa > Chordata > Aves > Procellariiformes > Procellariidae > Fulmarus > Fulmarus glacialis. Next base: position 1,321 of record NW_009193694.1, on the reverse strand, counting down.
AAGAAGTTGAGTCCGTGAAATGCTAAGCAACTACAGTTCCCAAGCTCCGAACAAGAAGAAAGGAATCTCAAAAGCGCAGAGTTCATTAGCCTAACCACAGCACTACAAATACCTTATTTTTTAAAGAAAAGCCAAGAACACAACTATTTATGCAGACACAGTGCATCTCTGCAGAGAGGTAAAGTGCTTTTAAACATGCAACGCATGCTAAAGCTAGCCCACATACCACCAAAGCACAGACAAAAGGGTAATTCAAGAACATTACTGTAATTTAGGCCAAATGATTTGAGTCTTTGGAAATAAAATGGAAGATGATAAAGAGCACTGGGATTTAGGATGTGAGGCTCCTCTAAGGAGGCTGAGCCCACACCTGGCTGTGATCAGTGGTATCCCAGGTGCAAGCACTTACTCAGGTCAGGCCTCACATCCCACCACTAAGAGGAAGAACGAGCCACTTGCATACACAAACACAAACTTTTTACACCCTAGCTTTGTACATCGGGGAGTCATTCCCATAACAGCGATGCAACTGGGAGCCCATCTTATTCCACAAGACCTACAAAACAGTTTATAAAGCTGAAGGCAGCAGGCAGGACCTAAACAATTTTTCTCCAGCAGAGCTTATGTTAATCTAAAAAGGGGTATCAGAAGACCTGAAAGTCTCTTCTCCCCACTTCCCCTAAACCCTGAGTAAATACAGTATACACAGAAGTTGGTTGCTCATGACTGCTAACAAGTGTAGTTTTGGCCTTTAAACCACTCCTGAAAAGACTGGTTTAAACCAAAGCATCCAATCTAGAGCAACAGCAACTCCTTAGACTACTAGCAGAACTGCACCTAACTCTTTACTACAAATTGCTCCGTAAAACTAAGGGGGCAAGAGTCCCACCACCTGCCTTTACCGACCCCTCCCTCTTCCCTGACCCGTGCCTGCCAGGCTCGGGGTGGCAGGGAGCGCATCTGTGCACGTAGGTACCGCTGAGCAGTGGGACACTACTGCAGTTCAGCAAAGGCACTTTCTTTTTCTCCTCGTATCCCAACCTCACCCCTCATAACTGCAATTTGTAAATCATTCTTCACAAATTATGACAGGTTTCTTATCTGAACAACACTTCTTCTGGGATTGCACAGCTGAAAATAAAGTAAAATTAACTTCACACTCTTCAGAGCATGAAAAAGCACCCACCGCACCCTCTCCCCTCATACAGAAGGGCTCATATCACTCACCCCTGCCTTGTACTCCAGCTCTGAAGCTCTCCAAGGTTTCTTTGTCCCGCGCTCCCAGGGACGGCCAGTGATTTCCCTTCGGCTGTCACTCGCC
>NW_009193693.1:0-321 GCF_000690835.1 Fulmarus glacialis | reverse complement strand
GCGCACGGCGCGGGCCGAACCCTGCTCCCTTCTTCGGAGCTGCCCCCCTGCGCCTCCTCACCCACCCCGAAATCACCAGCCGGGGCCCTAAAAACACCCGATAGCTGCAAAATACTCCTCGGGGGGCCATGCCGGCACCCACCAGAGTTGCAGGGATCGCCTTTGCCTGCCACCCCTTCAAACATTCCTTGTTGACTTAACCCAGCAGAGTGAAGGGCACTACAATCCCCTGACTCCGGGAACTGGAGATTTGCAAAGGCAAAAGCCACCCTGAAAGGGGAGACAGGAAATCAGCCCTGGGTGGCCCCTGGTTTATTGTGG
>NW_009193692.1:2596-5526 GCF_000690835.1 Fulmarus glacialis | reverse complement strand
GATTCTATGATTCTTTTTTTTAAAGAAAATGTTGAACAGCAGTTTTTCAGGAATATCTTAGGTGGTAAAGCTGATCCTGTCCTGGGGCAGGTGATTGACTGGGGGGCTTTATAAGGTTGCAGCCGGGCTTGTAAACTAAAGAGTGCTGGAACAAGGGTCTAAGAACCTGCACGTTTAAAAGATTGTCTATTTTGTTTAACAGATATCGCTCATGCTAGAATAGTTTATTCTGGTGCCCAGAGGACACTCCTAGATAACACTTCTGGATAATATAAGACAGATATATCCCTCTATGCAGTATAGATGAGGTCACGTTTGGGACAGGAGGGAGTTTATTTTTATGCAGACAAGTAGTTTTGTGCTACTGGCTGTCATTGCTGGACCACAGACTCCTTGTCTGCCTTATTAGCAGTCTTGTCTGCCTTATTAGCAGACACTGACAGGTTTCCTTCCAACCCTACTTTTCCCAGCTCTGCAATCCAGCCTTTTACAAAAAGAAGACGTTTATGAAATGTTGGTATTAAGCTCTCAGCAATGTTCAGAGTCTATTGCTTGTCTCTCCTCTGAATTTATCTTCACAGCACTGGTTTCACTGATATATCACTGCTGACTTAGGTGGAGATTATCCTGATTTACATTCACCAGGACTCAGAAGACAGCTTCGTTAAGGGGAAAACCTGGTCTGTTGTTTTCTTTATGTACAACGGCTGATGTAGAAAGAACTAAGGATGAACAGCTTTATGATCTAGCTTGGAGACAAAAAATACACAGCTAGGCTATTGACAGCAAAGTACATAATCAGTAGTATATTTTTGGAAGCTGGAAAGAATGTCATTAACTTTACAAGAAAGGTAGATATTTTCCGGTCTCTCTCTGTTTAATTTGTTTTAATTTTTAAAACTTGTGCATCTCAGGGGATTTGCACAATACAAGTTCTCACCCAATATAAATCTTGCTTCTATTCAGTGCATTAAGAAGGACAACCTGCAGTGTCACTGGGATTAGGACCCCTGGGCTACAGACAGGCTTTGCATGCCAAGTAAGTGAGCCCCGTGGCATCAGTGGCCCAAATGTGTTCAGATGTTATCCAGAGTAGCGGTGTCCATGATCAGTAACTAAGAGTGCAGACAGGAGCCCTCCATTGTACAGCTGGACCAACTGTTCCTACTGGTTTCACATGGGAAGAAAGTCTTGCCGAGGCAGGTATGGTATAGATGTTTAATCTGTTGTTGTCGTCCACAGTATAGATGGAGTTGGCAGACTTCCACTACAGTAACCCTCTTTCCCAAGAATGGGACTTCTGGAGCTGTTGAGCCTGGAGGTGGCAGAACAGATCCATGATAGGATTTTACCTGTCTTGTGAGAGAGAGGCTCTCTGTGGCCTGGAGTCCAAAATAACTGCTATGATCTCGATGTTTTTCCTGGATAAACTGTAGATTTTCTTCTTTTGACTTTGAAGGCCAACCGAGGAAAGAGCTGTGAGGTCATGGCACCTGAGATGGCCACTTGCTGGGGTCATCTTTATGGGATTTCCTTGGTGCTGTGGAAGGACAAAAAGGGAAAGAAGCCTCTGCTAGCAATAAGTTTCATATGATGAGAAATAAATCCAGGTTAACATTTTAACATAAATCCATAAGCCAGCCTCAAAGAGAAGTTGAAAGACAGTGTTATGGAGGCCAGTTTTTCTGGCAACAGACATTAGGAAGAGAGTAACACCATACTTGTTAGCATCCAAAGACATATTGGAGTCCACGTTTCCTGAAAAACACGTTAGCCAGAGGAGAAAGCCAGAAAGAGAATAGGACATTGAAGGAGATTCAGTCATGCTTTTGACACAGATCGTTTGTCTGCGTTTGTCTGACAGATCTTGTAATCCTCTGAGAGTGGATGATACTGGGCAGATAAGTGTTTCCTACAGAAAGTCTCTGATCTTGATGCTTTTGGGACCCTAAGGAAGGCCCACAGAGTGTGGTAAGTAATCTTGATATCTACAAGCACACGGAAACCCTCATCCATTCAACTGTAAATCTTCCTTGCTTTCAACAAGGATGTCTTCCTGTGTGCTTTGGGCCACTGGGAATCCCAGGGAATCCCTGAGAACTGGATGCAGGCAAATATTCTCATCGTTACAGAGGTGGGAAATGCAATCTATTGCAACTGAATGCATCCAGCTCATAAATGTAGGGAAGCAGAAACTATCAACTCTTCTTCATTCATGAAGGATTTTAGCTTGTTCTGATGATTCTGAGACCCTCTGTCCTAATTCAGATCAGCACAAGCACTTGTAGTAATTTGACGTACTCATCTATAAACTAGCAGATGAACAAACTTTTCACATAATGGGCTCAATGGACATCAGCTGTTTCAGCTGGTTTTTGAACAGGATTAGCTATAAGCAGTTAGAAATGAGAGTATCCCTCTCCTTCACAGGTCTTGGTACCTCGCCTCAGCAGGTAATTATGTGACAAGTATCAGTGCCATCATGTGCACTGTTGTTATCATGAGCAGCCTCTGCAATCATCCGCTGTGTAGGTCTTATCAGACAGGCCAAGATGCAAGATACCCAGGAGCTTGTGATATTTCTCTTGCACCTTCTCTTGTGATATATCGTTTCTACTATACAGAAGATAATGGAATAATATAATCAGCAAGAATGAGGATGCTGCAGAGGAGGCAAGCTGTCTTTCCTGCCAGTGCCCCAACTTGTGGAAGACATGAAGGGGGAGCAGAGAGGAAAGATAAATCCTCTCTAAGGGGTACAGATATGTACCTGCCATAGCAAGGAGTCTGTTGGCTTAGCGGTTCTCCTGTCAGCCATCCTCAGCCCCTTGAGATGCACTGCTTCTGGGGCCCAACTCACAGGAAAAGCAATGAGTATTGTATTTATTATATAGAATCATAGAATCATAGAATCATTAAGGTTGGAAAAG
>NW_009193692.1:0-2381 GCF_000690835.1 Fulmarus glacialis | reverse complement strand
TTGAGGCCATTTCCTCTCGTCCTATCGCTAGTTACTTGGCAGAAGAGACCAACCCCCACCTCGCTACAACCTCCTTTCAGGTAGTTGTAGAGCGCGATGAGGTCTCCCCTCAGCCTCCTCTTCTCCAGGCTAAACAGCCCCAGTTCCCTCAGCTGCTCCTCATAAGACTTGTTCTCTAGACCCTTCACCAGCTTCGTTGCCCTTCTCTGGACACGCTCCAGCACTTCAGTGCTAAGACTCTTGGGTTTGACATATTAAAAGGTGAGGCTATGGAAGACAGGTACCAAGGAAATATGGTTCCTACATTTGTTGCCTGGCTCTTAAAAATCAGACCCTGGCCATCAGAGAGATCCGTGCTGGGGCTACCTTGTGATAGACTCAGCCAGCATCATTTTGTTTTGGCTGGTGTCAGGGAGGGTGCCACTGTGATGGTATCCTTCTTCTTACCCCACAGTCACCAGGGTGGGGGACATTTTGATGACAGACTGGAGGGCCTTTTGGTGGCAGGGGAGCTTGGCTGCGGAGGGGGAACACAGAGATGGGCCAGCCAGAAGACCAAGGATGGATTAGGTCCTGCGTTTTGTGAACTCGGAAGCTTGCACAGAGCATTTCCCAGATGAGAAAATTCGATAAGCTTTTTGAGACAGCTTGTGAAGTATGGCACAAAAAAACATGCCTTTTAAAAACATGTTTCCTTCCTAAATCAGAGAAGCATCTTTTTGTAAGTAATGCTGAAGCTTCTCATGAATGGCAGATCTTGTACCCTGGGATTTTCTTACTCCCTTTCTCTTGAACTCTCTGTCAGGATGGACATAAGCAATAGCTTCACTGTTTTACAGCAAAAATACAGAGGTTTGGGTTCTAAGACTGTTAACAATGACATAAGCAATAGCTTCACTGTTTTACAGAAAAAATACAGAGGTTTGGGTTCTAACAACCCACAGATAACTAAGATCCATTTATTAACAGTATACTAAGAAGAATTACATTTCTTTTCCAATCCAGGGTTTCATTAAGGCCTTCTCTGTTTCTTGAAGTTCAGAAACAATAATTTGCAAAGAAACCTTTAATCAAAACAAAGGAATTGGATTCAGATTTTTTTCTAGCGTAGGAGAAGAACAGATGGTTTGTGGGAACAATTGGTTATTCTGTAATATTATCTCTTTAAGTGAATCTTTTTTTAGTGTGCATGAAAACTGCTAGATTGCTAACTCTGGGCACATAAAGACCTGTGTTTACACACAGCACAAGTATGGTCAAAGCAAATTTGCTGGCTCAGTCTTAGTCTGCATCATAATCGGTACTGAGCTGTTGAACAGCGGTGAACAGAGCTTGGGACGTCCACTTAAAAAGAAACTGCAATGTTTTGAAATTTCATTTCATACATAATAAATGCATCTACAAAGAAAATTCTTGCAAATCAGGATTTTTTTGTTTTAATTTGGAGAAACACTGATATAGAGTATCAGACTGAAAAAATCTTCTTGGCAGAAGCAACAGCTGCTGACTGAGATTAGCACAGGTAATATGGACATGACCATAATTGACAGGATACTAATTTAATTCAGCAGGTACCAGAGCATCCAACACGAGGATTCAATTGTCTTTTAATAAACTGAAGGTGGATATCAGAAGAGACTTCCTAGTCCCTAAAGCAGTAAAACTGTGGAGCAATCTTCCCATGGGGATAGTGGGAGGGGAAAAAAAGCAAACTATTTTGAGGTTGAACTGGGTACATATCAAGCCTTCTCATCTTAATACATCAGGAAAATTTCTGTGTAGGTAAAGTGTGTTTTCTGAGCTGAATGAGTAAACCTGTTAAAGAATTAAAGAGACAACACAAGAGCCATACAGACCCAGAACAATTTTTAATTAGCTGAACTCGTTGACTGCAGCCTGTAAATTCTGACAGTGAAGGACTGCACAAGTACCCTTGTGTGCTGTGTCGAAGGAGTCAAATGGGAACTCTCCTTGGATCAAATCTGCAGCTGTGATGTTACCAGAAAACTCATATTTCTTTTTCAGTTTAAATGTAATTTCACTATCCTTTAGACTTTATCTTAAAAGCTTATGGGATGACTTGTTTAGGACTGTGGTGGGTTGACCCTGGCTGGGCGCCAGGTGCCCGCCAAAGCCGCTCTATCACTCCCCTCCTCAGCTGGACAGGGGAGAGAAAATATAATGAAAGGCTCGTGGGTCGAGGTAAGGACAGGGACAGATCATTCACTAATTACCATCACAGGCAAAACAGACTCGACTTGGGGAAATCAGTTTAATTTGTTACCAATCAAATCAAAGTAAGATAACGAGAAATTAAATCAAATCTTAAAACACCTTCCTTAAATCTTAAAACACCCCTCCCTTCTTCCTGGGCTCAACTT
>NW_009193691.1:0-1207 GCF_000690835.1 Fulmarus glacialis | reverse complement strand
GCAGCCCCCGCAGCTCCCCCACTGCGAGCCCAGACCCGGGGCGACCCGTCCCAGCACGGCATCACCCTGCACGGCACCGCGCTGGTGCTGGGGCGCAGCCGCCTCGGAGCGCAGGTGCAAGAGCAGTGCTCTGCGGTGGGACCTCAGCTGGTCCCGCTGCCATGAATCAATAGCACTTGGGGAAATAGCTTCTTAGAAAGCACTAATGCAACATTAGGATGAACCCTGCACCCTCCTCTCCCACTGCTGCCAGGCGGGAGGGAGATCAGCACCTGGAGGATCAGGCCCTTTCACAACAGTAGTGCAATAGAATGCGCTCTGCCATCCAGCCTCTGGTTTTGGGTGTTTTACGAAAGTGCCTCGGTGCAGAAGCCACACTGAAAACAGTTTTGCATGCAGCTCTTTCAGTTGCTAATCTCAAATATTAAAAGGATGTATCCCACAACAGCAGAACAATGTGGATGTGAAAATGAAACTTAATAATGAATAATTTGTTCTCTAGGGGAAAAAAATGCTAAATGGAAGTATATTGTACTTGCAGTCATGTCATTACAGATGTAGTAATTCTGTGGTTCTTACCAACCCCTCATGAAAACAGCACTCCTGAGCAGTGCCCGGGAAGGCTTCCCGAGCCTGCCAGGGCAGAGCCCTCGGGACGGTGACCTCCCCGCTCCAGAGGCTGGCGGAGAGGTGTCGGGAATCCCAAATGGTAAATCAAATGTAAACGTGTCAACAGGAGCAGAGAGGGAATAATGAGCCAGGAGCAGCGGAAACAAGCCTCGGGAAGCCAAGTGTGGAGGTGTCAACAGCAGCGGAGAGGAAACAGCAGCCTGGGGACGGCGCGGCAGAGCCAGGCTTTGGGGACGGGTAAGAGCTGCGCTAATCCTTATCTCTTGCTTGCCTGTGTTTTTTCCTTTTCTTTCTTTTTTTTTTTTTTCCCTGCACAATGGTCATTGCAACTCACTGCCCGTTCTGGGGGGAGCACGGGCAGAGGAGAGGCTGCTGCTGCAGCCAAGACCTGGACCCATCCTGGCACATCTTTTTTCCCCCCCGCCGCAGGGAGGCACGGGGGCATGGCGGAGGCACTGGGCCCTTTGCAGCACCATATGCGGGTCTGCCGGGCTCCATCCCACATCACCCTCTCCCACCCTGTCCCTGCGCTCAGCAGCTGGCAGCTCCGTCAGCACGATGGCCCGGGGCCGGCCAG
>NW_009193690.1:0-7426 GCF_000690835.1 Fulmarus glacialis | reverse complement strand
TACCAAAACCTTGCCACGCGAACCCAATAGATCCACGCAGTTGTTTCTTGCTGAAACCATGTTCTACAGCAGTGGGTAGTTAGCGTCAGCGCCAAGAGAATTCCGATTTCTCCGTATCTGAATCTGGAGAGAGGACTGGAGGTGAGGGAAGGGGTGAAGGAGGGAAATCCTCCGTGTCCGACTCTGCTTTGCCTCTGCCCTGCATCTCTGCAGCTCCTACGACTGCCTCTTGGATGACCCCTTTGAGCACCAGTGGCCCACCTTACCCGAGCTGCCGGGCATTAACTACTCCATGGACGAGCAGTGCCGCTTCGACTTCGGCGTGGGCTACAAAACGTGCACGGCGGTGAGTAGGGAGCCAAAACGGATTGCGTGCCCATATTGCGCCCCCGCCGGGACCCCCAGCCAGGCGCTGTGGGGGCGAGGAGGGCGTGCCCCGCTGCGGTCCCAGCCCAGCTCCTCTGTGCTCCCCAGTTCCGCACCTTCGACCCCTGCAAGCAGCTGTGGTGCAGCCACCCGGACAACCCCTACTTCTGCAAGACCAAGAAGGGGCCACCCTTGGACGGGACCGAGTGCTCTCCAGGCAAGGTAGGGGACGGGGACACCCTCGAGGGCAGCAGTCGTGGGGTGCCTGGTTTTGAGCTTTTATTTTCCCCAGTTTGTGCGCAGATGAGGACTTTGTTTTTCTTCTGATCTGCCTGCTTCTGCAGAGAAGCAGGGCTCGGTTTTGTCACCTGGCAAAAGAGCGACGACATCATTGCGCATCCAACCTCATGATGTCATCAGGCTTTTACTTTAGGTTCTCTTAGCGTGCCCGTTAGCACAATATGAAAGCGTGGATACGTTGGAAAAGCTTGATCGTTTTTGGGTGGTTCTTTGCCGGAGAAGGGATGGGCATAAAGTATCCAACAACTTTTGATAAGTTTCCGTATAAATCCCAGCAACCTCACTGCAAATGCTGCCTCCTCGAGTGCTTTTGCCGAAAGCTTCCCAAATGAGGCTTTTTGAATCGCGTACAGATGTGTTACACGGCCTGCTGGCATGTGGCTCCAGAGGACTGCAACATCTGGACCGGGAGGTCCTTCCTTCAGGGCACAGGCTGGAGTTCAACCCCGGGTCTGGGTGCCCATGAGGTGACACCGTAGCTTCGTGCCAGGCGTTGCGTGCGTGCCTGGGAAGATGTGCGGAGCTCTGGGTTTCGTTTACCAAAATACCCAGCAGCTTGCTGCTGTGCTCCTTGCAAAAGTTGGGGTTCGTTCCCCCCGTGCCAGCAGGGAGACGTCCCCAGGGCTGATCCAGTCCCAGACCCAGGTGTAATTCAGAGTCTGCCCGAGGGTCTGCGTGGGCAGGGAGAGGCAGTTTGACTGGAGACTGGGAAGATGTGCGGAGCTCTGGGTTTCGTTTACCAAAATACCCAGCAGCTTGCTGCTGTGCTCCTTGCAAAAGTTGGGGTTCGTTCCCCCCGTGCCAGCAGGGAGACGTCCCCAGGGCTGATCCAGTCCCAGACCCAGGTGTAATTCAGAGTCTGCCCGAGGGTCTGCGTGGGCAGGGAGAGGCAGTTTGACTGGAGAGAGAAAACCAGTCCAGGAACTCAAAAATTTGGTTTTTTTTCAAAGGGATTTGTTTTGCAGAGGGATCTTTCCATGCCCCAGGCTTGTGCCTTCAGCAGCTTTTTGCAGGAGTTTTTGAGCAGCTTCATGCAGCTTCATGCTCTTAGAACCATAGAATCATTAAGGTTGGAAAAGACCTCTAAGATCATTGAGTCCAACCGTCAACCCAACACCCCCATGCCCACTAAACCATGTCCCTAAGCGCCTCATCTACACATCTTTTAAATACCTCCAGGGATGGGGACTCCACCACTTCCCTGGGCAGCCTGTTCCAAGGCCTGACCACTCTTTCAGTGAAGACATTTTTCCTAATGTCCAGTCTAAACCTCCCCTGGCGCAACTTGAGGCCATTTCCTCTCGTCCTATCGCTGGTTACTTGGGAGAAGAGACCGACCCCCACCTCGCTCCAACCTCCTTTCAGGGAGTTGTAGAGCGCGATGAGGTCTCCCCTCAGCCTCCTCTTCTCCAGGCTAAACAGCCCCAGTTCCCTCAGCCGCTCCTCATCAGACTTGTGCTCCAGGCCCTTCACCAGCTTCGTGGTACCTCTTACCCCATGCAAAGCATGGATGTATTGGGAGCCTGCGCTGCTTATCCCTGCCCCTCCGCTGCATTTTCTGCTGCGAGTCCCGGCCGTGGAGCTGTGCTGGGCTCTCAGAGCAAAGCCGCGGGCTGCTTGTGCTCCTGGGTCGGTCGTGAAATGATGCGGCTTGCTTGTCCCCAAGGGCAGTCCTGCTGTCGTATGCCCAGGGACCACTCCTGGTCCCGCTTCCTACGGGAGGGACGTGCCCGAGGGCATGATGAAGAGCACCTTCCTCCTGTGCTTTGCAAACCGCGAGCCATTTTTGTAGTGCTGTGGGTGTAGGAGGGCTCTCTTTACCGGTGCCTCTTTGGAAGAGGCAGGCGCAGAGCTCACCCCTCTTTCTCCTCCCTTCCAGTGGTGTTTCAAGGGTCACTGCATCTGGAAGACGTCGGAGCAACCTTACAGCCAGGACGGCAGCTGGAGCTCCTGGTCCAAGTTCGGCTCGTGCTCCAGGACCTGCGGGGGAGGCGTGCGCTCTCGCAGCCGGAGCTGAGACAACCCGCCGTACGTTTGGCCTCCGCCTCCCTCCTTTTTAGCGGGGGTAAAACTAGAAGCGGCCGAGAGCGACAGGCTCCTCGCTCTTCCCCTTGCGCGCTCGGTCGGCAGGGACGAGGACATCTGCTCCTGCCTGGGCCGTGCCGCGCGTTTGGGCGCTGAGCTGCGTCGCATCCGAACAGCATCCCGCCCCCCGCCGCCTTTTTAACCCGCCGGTTTTATTTTCCGGCCCGGCGTACGGCGGGCGCCACTGCCCAGGAGCCACCTACGAGTACCAAGTGTGCAACGCCGAGGAGTGCCCGGGGCCCTACCAGGATTTCCGTGCCCAGCAGTGCTCCAAGCGCAACTCCTACTACACCCACCAGAACAGCAAGCACGCCTGGCTTCCCTACGAGCATCACGACGGTGAGCGGCGGCGGGTCCTCGCGAAGGAGCGGTAGTCACAATCGCCTTCCTTACCCAGAGGAGGCCGCGCTGGTGGCCGTCACCGTGGGATGGAGATCGTGCCAGCTGCACAGATATTGAGTTGTGGAAAAAGATTGGGTTGTGGAAAGCGCCTGAGCTGGAAACTAGAGTGCAATAAGCCAGCATCAAGCAGCCAGGTCTTTAAAATCAATCTCTTGTGCTTGCCCTCAGGTGTCACGTAGAGAAACCCAGATGTTGCTCTGGTTCCCGCTGTCTCAAAGCGCAGCAGAGCTGGGCTGAGAAGATCAGCCCGCGTTGAAACCTCTCCCCGCTCCTCCTGCGCTAGTGAGAGGAGAGCCCCTCGTAATGGTAGCCAGAGATAAATCCGTTTGCGCTACTTTTAAGTTGTATCCCCGCTTTCTGTGTGTTTTGGCACGCAGAGGACTTGTTTTCCTTGGAGATGGCGGGGTGCGCTCCCTCCCGGAGCGGCGGTGGGGAGCTGGGCTGGGAGCCAGCTCCGCCTGCCTGGCTTGGTATTCCTCGTGCACGCAGCCAAGCGTCTTGCGTTGCAGTGCCGTGCAGCGTGTCCCGTCCCGTTGCCTTCTCTTAATTTCCCGAGTATGCTGGGCAAAAGTGCAGGCTCTTGAGCGGCAAACGGACACGGCAAAATAAGGCACTGGGCTTTGGAAATCTGGCTGTGCTCAGGGGTGCAAGCTGAGGTGGGTTCTACCTTCAGTCACCCTAATGTATTTCCACAAACCCTTTCCCCCTCCCCGCCCCTTTTTTCCCCTTTACTTTTTATTTTGCCGCAGATGCTCAGAAGTGTGAGCTGATCTGCCGGTCCGAGGGAACGGGGGACGTGGTGTTCATGAATCAGGTTGTTCACGACGGTACCCGCTGCAGCTACCGAGACCCCTACAGCATCTGCGTCCGGGGCGAGTGCGTGGTGAGGAGCTGACGGCTGCTGCGCGACTGTCCCTGTCCTTTGCCTGTCCCGGAGAGAGCTTGTTCATCCCCTTGACCCACTGCCCCTTGGGGACGCGTGTTTTAGCCTGGGGACTGACTCTGGGTGCAGCAAAGAGCTATGGGGATGGCGGAACGATGGGATGGGCTGCAGGGATGTAACCCCGGGCTTGTCTTCTCTTCCCCACGGGTGACAGCACGTCGGCTGTGACAAGGAGGTCGGCTCGTTGAAGCAGGATGACAAGTGTGGGGTCTGCGGGGGGGACAACTCCCACTGCCGGACGGTGAAGGGCACGCTGGCCAAGACCCCCAAGCAGCCGGGTGAGCGAGCTGGATGGGTTTGGGAGCGGGTTCGGTCAAGGTCAGCTGGATTCACATGTAGGGGTGAGCGGGTGCGTGTCCCGTTGGAGCAAACTTGCTCTTTCTTCTCCCTCCATCCTTCCTCCTTCCCTTTCAGCGGGTGTTTTGAAGATGTTTGAGATTCCGGCTGGAGCGAGGCACCTTCAGATAGAAGAGATGGAACCGGCATCCCACAGCATTGGTGAGTACGCCGTAGTTCACCTCTCCCTTCACCCGCTATCTCTTTCTTGGCCTTATTCTGACAATTCCCCCCCCAAAGGGTCTTATTTGGGTCATTTCAGTCCTTCAAAGGCAGTGACCAGAGGAAGTGACGTTGAAATACCTCCTTTCTCCTCCAGCTGTTAAGAATCAAGCCACAGGTAACTTCATCCTTAACGCCAAAGGCAAAGAAACCAAAAGCCAAGTGTTCATTGAGATGGGCTTGGAGTGGGAATACACCGTGGAGCATGGGAAGGAGAGCCTGAAAACCAGCGGTCCTCTGCACGAGGCCATCAGCGTTTTGGTAAGCCTGGCTGACACCTCCTCTGGGGGTGTCGGGGACGACCATCACCCAGCGGTACAGGGAGGGAGGGTGGTCTGAGATGGGATGTAGGAGGTGATGGAAGGACTTTGGTAGAGAAAGGATGTAGGGCCTGTCATTCGCCCCTGTACTGGGCCCTGGTGAGGCTGCACCTCGAATCCTGTGTTCAGTTTTGGGCCCCTCACTCCAAGAAGGACACTGAGGTGCTGGAGCGTGTCCAGAGAAGGGCAACGAAGCTGGTGAAGGGCCTGGAGCACAAGTCTGATGAGGAGCGGCTGAGGGAACTGGGGCTGTTTAGCCTGGAGAAGAGGAGGCTGAGGGGAGACCTCATCGCGCTCTACAACTCCCTGAAAGGAGGTTGTAGCGAGGTGGGGGTCGGTCTCTTCTCCCAAGTAACCAGCGATAGGACGAGAGGAAATGGCCTCAAGTTGCGCCAGGGGAGGTTTAGACTGGACATTAGGGAAAATGTCTTTCCTGAAAGAGTGGTCAGGCCTTGGAACAGGCTGCCCAGGGAAGTGGTGGAGTCCCCATCCCTGGAGGTATTTAAAAGATGTGTGGGTGTGGTGCTTAGGGACGTGGTTTAGTGGGCATGGGGGTGTTGGGTTGATGGTTGGACTCGATGACCTTGGAGGTCTTTTCCAACCTTTATGATTCTATGATTCTATGATTGAAACCAGGGGAATGAGCTAGCCAAAAGCAAGGGGCAATGAGTTGCGTGCCAGAATGGCATAAGGACGCATTGCTCGGGTGCTTGAGTCCAACTGTATTTTGCTCTATGCAGCAATTGCTTATGACTCCATATCTCATTTTAGTTATACTGGTATTTGGAGGAGTTAGGGATTGGGTTCCCTGGGCACCCAGGGAAGGGTAGGTCTGCACTCCCGTCCATCCCCGTGGCCGGCGCTGGCTTTGGGTATAGACTGAGGTCCTGCAGGTCAGAGGAGAGGCCAGGGGCACTCTCCCAGAGGCCATGGGATGTTTGGACAGTGTTTTTCTCCACAACTGGAGAGGTACGTTCCCGAAGGGTAGCCTCTGTGTTCAGAGCCCACCTAATCACGTTGGAGGTAGTAACGGGGTTTGTTTCTCCTACTCTTGTGTGTACCGTACCATGTGGTCATTGTTCGCTTCTTTTTTTCTTTGATGGCTTCCTCTTCCCTCCCCTCTCCCATGGCACCACTCCTTCCTCTCCTTCTCCCTCTCCGATTGTCCTCTCTCTGCCTGCAGGTCATCCCTCAGGAGGAGGAGGCGAGGAGCAGCCTCATGTACCGGTACATCATCCACGAAGACTTGCTGCCCATGATCGGAAACAACAACGTCCTGCTTGAAGAGATGGATTCCTACGAGTGGGCCCTCAAGAGCTGGTCTCAGTGCTCCAAGGCGTGCGGAGGAGGTAGTTTTCCCTTCGTAGCAGCCTACAGCGCGGGCTTGGGAGGATGCTTGGGTATGTTAGGCAGTGCCTGAGCCTTTTGGGGCATCTCTGGCTTGGAAATGTGCAGATGCTCTTTGAAATCGTTTCTCCCCAAGACCACACATCGCAAGGCTTTAGACCTAGACCTGGTACCGCGTGGAGGCCTGGCTTGCTTCTTCACACCCACACCCATGTTCTTTGCACCTCTGTAATTTGGGGGATCTACCAGGTGGGAACACAAGTGTTAAAAACCATTATTGCAGAGCAGTTAGGTGAGCATTTCAGGCAGATTTCTTATGAAAACAGGCTTATGTGCATACCTTTGTCTGTCTATCCATGTACCTTCTATGAGTTTTTAATCCATTGGCTGTTTTTAGCCCAATTTCAGCCAAGAAGGAGTGATTTTGCAGATGACTCCTGCTAAAGCTTGCATGGAGATAGGTGTGGACACACCAGTAAGTGCTGTGTTGGGGGGCAGGTAGCACACGTGAGCTCCTGGCAGAGTTAGTGCTGGATTTTTCCCTCTGGGAGGAAGCACGTGTGCCTGCAGGCTGGCTGCCTGCCGGGGGTTTGCTGATGGAAGCCTCACCTCGATATGGCCAGTGGGATCTGATTTTGAAGCTGGTCCTGCTCCGAGCAGGTTGCTGGACCAGAGACCTCCAGAGGTTACCTCCAACCTACCTGACCTCAAATGATGGAGGAGACCTTCTGCTTCCATCTTGCGCTGTCCAGCTCGCGGCTGGAAGATTTTAGGACTTGCAGAGATGGAAAGCGAGCCCTCGCTGGCTGCCTGGCCCTCGCTGCAGCAGGGCTCCCGGCCAGGCAGCAGGCAGCTCGTGGTTAAGGCTGGCTTAGCCCCGGTCTGGTCCGCTCCCAAGCAAGCGCAGCTTATTTGGCACATTATAGCGGCGCTTTGGCTGGGCTTGCGATATCCTGCTTTTTTTCCCCCCATCTGGAGAAGTAAAGGCGAATCTGTAGCTCGCTGAGCGCCCGTGGCTGTGTCTCCCCCAGGAAACTGTGATGTCTTGACCTGGGATTTCGGGAGAGCGGCTCGGGGGAGGGATGGGGGGAAGGCGGAGTCTGCT
>NW_009193689.1:0-29998 GCF_000690835.1 Fulmarus glacialis | reverse complement strand
TAAATAAATAAATATAAATATATTGGGAGTTTGTGCTCAAAAATTTTTTATGATAATCAAAAATGTACAATCAAAAATGTTTGGAAACCACTGCCCTAGAGGGGGCCTGTGTAATTACAGATCTGCACAAAATCTACAAGCCAGGCAAGCAGCAAGCTCTAGCTTCCTCTGTACTTTTCTATACTCCAGCAGCAATAGTAACCAGAATGGGCTGCTGACACCCCACTCTGGCTTATCCTACCACCTTTGTAAGGAGTTTGTCCCCAGAGGCCTCCAAATATATACCATATTGAGATTTTCAGCATCTTGCTCTTGGATGTGTAACAGAAGTTTTGTCATTGCTCATCTAGTCTTACGGATGCTCTGCAGCAGGTTTTTTGTGTTTCCTTACCTTACTTTTTTTTCTCCCTCCTTTCTGCCTTGCTTTTCATGACTGTTTCTGTACGTAGCCTATTATTTTATTCTCTTTACTTTCCTCTTGTCCTGTGCTTCTCCCTATGTCTTTCTTTATCATATCCTCTCATTTCCACACACTTATTGTATGTGACTGATCACCACAGGGCAATTTTAAATTCATGCCAATTAAGTAATCATAAACTGCTCCCGAAGAAAGGGACAAGTGTAAACAAGAAAGGGAGAAAATAGCAAATGCAACTTTCCTATTATTGTGACTCTCATACTTTCTTGTTTGCAATCACTTACCTTGTCAGATCTAAGTTTAAACTATAAACTCCTCAAGGCAGAAACCATTTTTCACTTTCCTAGAAACTGTTATGCCATCCTATTGCACTATATAAATATTTGTGCACATTTTTAAACACAATTAATCATTTTGTATACCACAATGTTCATCCGTCTGGCTAAAGAGTGCTTAAGGGGTTATGAATTTCATATGGCAGGTACTATGCACTTCCTAAAATGATGTTTCTTTAGAATGCCATATATTGGGTAACTGAGGTAATTAATCATGCTAGAAAATTTGAGCTAATAGCAACATCAATCATCTTATGCATTTTGCACATGGAAATCTCACTGGCATCACTGCCAGGAAGAGCAGAGGAGAAAAGCAGCGGGAAAGGAAGAGCTTTCTGTTAGGAGCTGCCCGATACAGCAGCCTGACAGAGGTGCAGTGGCTGCAGCTCCACCCAGCTCATTATTCATTCCCCCAGCCAGTAACAAGGCTGAGCATGTAGTCCCAACAGGTACGCAGAAAAACACACATATACAATATGCATATCCACATGGCCAGCCACACCAACCAGCACAGGCAGAAAACACAGCACTCGGGCAAACGCAGACGGCACCAGTGGCCTCCTCCAGTTCCCTCTCCAGTCCGTCAGGATAAAAGCCTCTTAGTGGAAATGTGCACAAACTTACAATGTGGATCCCTTCCGTAACTGGCCTAGATATTCAGTCTGCACTGGAACTGCCCCCCTGATCCCATTCTCCCCAGTTGTTAGCAGCTGGATATAGGAGCCCCAAGGCCTGCAGCCCCACTCCAGCTGCTGGTACAGACCTACACACACACACACTGTGGATGCACCCGGTAACTGATCTTAGACACTCAGTCTATCCAGTAACTTGACTCGAGATCCTCTCATCTCCTGTTGCCTCATGCACTGACACACACATGTGCAAACGGGTCCCCTGGTCGAACCCTAAACCCCATGGTCAGCCCAGTAGCTGGCTTGGTCCTCCTGGTCCCTCTAGTAAGCAACTGGCAGATTCGTTGCTCTCTCCAGTGTCCAGCCTCTAGTTCTGGTCATTTTAATATGTGTTTCCCAGGCCACTTACCCTACCTATCGACTAGTTCAGCTTGATATTCATGAAAAATCACGTATTGACATGCATGTTCACACACTATGCACACACTCCAGTCTCTCTGACCAGGAATGTATGAGGCATGAGGAGGAACAAAAACCAGCCAGAAAAATGGCTGCAAGAACGTCGTATGCTGGTTTCACCCAGATTAAGAGGATCCCAGTATATTTACTTGCAACTGCTTAGAATAATCAGACTGGAAGACAAAGGACAGTGAGTAAATTCTCATTACTCACACAGATGTGAAAGCAGGGAAAGACTGTCAGCTCCTAGAGGACAAAAAGGCTATCCAAAACCAGCACAAGACAATCCCAGGAGACATGAGGACGACAAGACCTTTTGCCTTCTGTGTCATCACAAGGAATCCTGCTCAGACCACCTGAATACAAATGCCTTGCATGCCAGATGGACTACTTGGACACATAGGTTTTAGTGGATTTGAGTATGTGGGAAGAGAGTGTGAGTGTGAATGAATTAAATCATTTTTGGTTTAAAATTAAATTGTCTTTTCCTGTAATGCCCCAGGCTGAGCTTTGCTGCATTTCTGTTGCTACAGCATTGCAATGTTATTTCCTACAGGCTGGTTGAGATGTCATCTTGCTTAGCCTACTGGCTCCTGTGAATCCCCATTACTAGGTACACTAGAAATTATCTCAAGAACCTAAATGCTTATCTTCAATTAATGAATTTCATTAGGTGCTTGACACGTAAATGTTTTGTGTGGTAACATATCATGCTATCACACCTAAATCTGCTTGTGGATCTGGCTGTGTTTCAGTCACAATTTATTCATTAGGAAAGATCTGTTCTAGAAACCTTGCCTGATGTTCAAAATAGAATTTGTTGGCACACTTAATAGGCAACCATCACTACTGTATTTGATTGCTAAAGGGCTCACAGACCTCCTAAACAATCTCACAACAAATTCTAACTTTACACAATAATACTTATACTACCAGTTTTAAAAATTCCCCATCCAGCAAGCTGCTGTTGTTTTTTATATTCACAGAAGTTGTGTTATTTCCATTGTAATATTAAATGATAAATAAATAAGCACAGATTCTCACAGTTTTAGAAAAGCTGAATTACTATCAAATGAAGAGGAGTTTGGTCTGAGGAAGAACATCAGGATTTAGTCAAGTGGTTGAAGCTGAATTTAATTAAATACAATTACTGAGCAGCCAGAGTGTGTCGGTGAAGTGAGACTGGGAAGGTTTGAGTATGTATATGTATTGCTATTTGTAACCACCCTTCATACACCAAGTGGTACATTGAAAAAAACATTTTTTCCACTATAAATAAGTGCAATTTTCCTTTTCCTTTTCTCACTTATTTTGATATGTGGAGTTGGGGTATAATGTACAGCTGTGGTAACAACGTCTGAAAACATTGTAGGGAACTAGGCAAGAAATGCAGTGTACAGGTGACTGCTAAACTTACAGAGATGAAGCACTGAAAGGGCCCAAGGGCCGTAGCTCCTTTAGTACCAGACACATGTTAAGACATGAATAGCAGAGCATGCTAAAGGTAAGAATTTAAATACACAAAATGCCTTGCAATGCAATATAAAAGTTTATATTTCCTTCTCCCTCTCCTGTAGGAATGTTTTCCTCATCATTAGAACAATACTGTGTCTCTTGGACCCCCTCACTGGCTCCACACATGACTGTCTAGTGAAAGGCATACTTTCTGCAGAGAGGGTGTAAAGTGTTCAGGGCACTCTTCTTGGACGTGAAAAGCCTGGGTTAGACACAGCCATGCTAATAAAAGCTTGAGCCTTAGGTCAGCTACTTCCACATCTATTGCCCTAGCACTAGGAAAGATAGATACTCAAGACTGGGGAAGGTGAGAGAGCGCTACAGCCCTTTTTTTTTTCCACATTTCCTACTGCATATATCTGTCATCTCCCTGTTCAACACGCTTGGTGCTGCAAATCCCACTCTGTACAGTGTATACAGCTATGAAAATGCAATTTGATTTGATCTTTTCCAAAACAAGCTTGCCTCTCCCTTCTTCTGATAAATGTTCATTCCCTCAGTCTCCACCTTCAAGAGCACAACTTCTTATGGGAGAAATAGGCAATTCATTCCTACCTGCACATTTTCACAACTACAGATCCAGTAGCAGAGCCAGTTTCTCGTATACATGCAGACTTAGTTTTTCAGCAGTCACAAAGATTATGGTTTTTCCATGTTTATATTTTAAGAGACTTGAAGAAATGTTTGTGCATGCCTGCTACCTTTGTGCCAAAGCCAAACAATATCCATATTTCCAACTATGAGTCACAGCAGCTCTCTTCAGTTTCAAGTTAATTGACTTTATTGTACATTTTATTTCCCCTGTAGAAGGAAGCTCAGAGTTCTTTTCAGCATATACTCTTATATACTCATATTCAGCATATGGACGTATATATTCCTTCTTTTACAATATGACTTGTCAAGTTCTCACTCCACTCAAATCAATGACAAGAGTGTACTGAGTTTAAGTCCAGAATTTCATCCACAGTTACAGAAAATAAAGCTCTTTCCAGCCTGCAGTTCTGGAAGAGGAACAACCCCTTTTTGCAACAAACATGGTTAAAGCACTGCAATTTATTTGTGAGACAGAATTAGACATTTTTGTCTTCTGGAGGAAACGTCCTGTTACCATGGGTTTGTTTTGAAAATTCAAAAGGTGGCATCCTGGATGCGTAAGCAGAAGATTTGTTTTTCAGACACAATGGCCTTACTTGAGCATTTGACAAAGCCAAATGTAACAAGATGCTCTATTCACTCCTTAAATATCTTGGTAGGTAGGTTTGTGTGCCAAAATTAGGACTAATCCAGGTTATTTTCTTTTTCAAAGTCCTAATTTTCTTGTCACAAAACTGCTGAAGGAAGGATGTGGTCATTTTCTGTCTTGAATCTTTTTCTCTGACTTTCTCCTTAATTACAGATCTGGTTTCCAAATTTTACCAGCTGGTGCTCTAACAGAAGATAAACAAACCAACTTGAGAAGATGTTCAGGAAGATGGAATCAGAAAACATGCATGGGATCTGGAAAAAGGAAAATCTCCCTGTTAGGAAATAGTGAGACTCTGTTTTAGAAAAAGATTAGGATAGATTCATTTTTATTATGTATAAGAGCTCTCCTACAACCGTTACAATAAAATCAATAAGTGTATAAAGGATAATTGGATCAAGTCCTGGGTTAAAATTGAATAAAATAACAGTGACGGGTTAACATACAGAAAATGATGATCCAAGCCTAGTAAGTCAGCAAGCAACTCTAATTTAAAGCTGAAAAGTGAAAGGACTAGCGTCAGGTACTCAATATAGGGTAAGCAAACTGCTACATTCAGAGCTCCCAGTTTTCTTCTTACACCTGAAGCTTCACCATGTGTGAGAGTGGAGCACATCCTCAGTTTCTCTTCTCTGTCTTGTCTCAGGTAGATGCTTTTACTTCAAGTCCCCAGGTGCAGTACAATATACCACCACAGATGGTACTGATTTTCATATTATTATTCTCTGTTTTCTTTTGTGGGTATTAGAGAGGGGTTTTGATGCAGGGTTCAAGATGGACTGAAAAGGAAGAAAAAGACCAAATCTGGCTGGGAAAATGTTAATAATGTTAAATGGGAATTATCATTGTTATTTATTTATAGTTGTAGTAGCCTTAGCCTATTTTTTTCTTTCCAGAGGTACACTCTTAGGATAACAGATGAAACTCAGGCCAAGTGGAATAATTTGCTGCACATACTTTCTCAAGAATTCCCTACATTTTATCTGACCATATGTGACTTCACATTTCAGTCAGTGTTCATATAATTGAATGTCTGTGAAAAATGTATTGAATAAAAAGTCAGTATTTTTTTAATCCATTAATCATTTGTAACTTTTCCCCTCCTCCCCCACTATTTGGCCAGATCCATTATGTTACAGTGCACTTTTGAGGGGCTTGTGCTGTAGCTTCAATATACAATATATACTCAGTGAAATGAGATTCATGTTCCCTGTGAAGTTGATGGAGATATTTTGGATCTACTCTCTGATCTTATCTGTTTTATTTTGGAAGGGAAAGCTATTCTGGCTCACTTTTTTGAAAACACCAGGAACTGAAAAATTTCCAGAAAAAAAAACAATTATACTGACGATTCATAAGTAAAGCACACTAGGCTAATCCAGTGCTCTGAAACATGTGTTCTGATCTTTCAGAGCATAACTGTCTTAATTTTATATCTACTTTTCATACTAGATCCCAAGAGATAGTCTTGCAGGTCACTCTACCTTTAGGTAAAAAACAGGTGAGTATGTTGGCAAAATGTGCCCTCTGACTATGGGAACTGACATGGGACTAAAGATTAGAACTGAGGTCTCACTACTGGGAAAGGGCTTTTCTTACCTGGCCACAAGAAAGGCTTTGCTTGAATAGTTAGTAATCTGGGAAAGCAACTAGAGGGTTACTGAAATAAAGCCGAGGGGAAAAGGCTGTGAAGAGTCTAGATGTAAGAGAAAGAAAGATTTAAAGAAGTTGCTGTAATTCAAGGGAGATTACTGTAAGAAGAAAGTTGCCTGAGGAAGAGAGCGTAAGAAACACTGACTGGCCTAATCCTTGAGTATCCTATGCTTCAATATTCTTTTAACTTTTGTTTTCAATTGTTTTCGTGCTTCTCTGGAACACATCCCATTTACCAATATTCTTTTTATAAAAGGTATGCACCAGAGCTGGGCACACATCCCATCTCAGCAGCAGCAATGCTCACTGGTAGTGGTATCAGATGCTTCCTACTACTATTCAGCGTTCAGCTGTCTGTATGGAATCACTGTAAACCAGAGTGTTACCCTGGAAGCTAACAGTCAGCTGACCCTCCACTATGATCTCTCTCAGACTCATTTTTTCCTGGGTTTCATATTGGAAGCCCAGCCTACATTCTTTGCTCCCAGATGTACTACCTTACACTAAGTGAGACAGAAACATATGGATTGTGCCCAATTTACAAGATGATCCTGCTTTCTACATTAGTGATCTGTATTCTTCGTGATATTTATCACTCCCTCAATCTTTGTCAACAGCAAATTTTATCAGTAACGATTTTATGTCTTCCATGTCACTGGCAAACTTTAAATACTGTACAGCTAAGAATAGATCCCCATGGGGCTCCGGTAGAATCAGAAGAGTAGAAGGTTGTCCATTCAGAATGGCATTCTGAGACATGGAGTTTTAAATCCATTTTGAATACGCCATGTTGTTTTTGTATCATTCTGGTTTCTGATTTAAAATCCAGTAAAGTCAAAATGCAAGACCAGAGCTTTCACATTTATCAATAAAATGTGTCTTTTTTTTCTTTCATCATATTAGTTTGATAAAATCTTTAATCGTAAGTGTCTGGTAATGTTATTATTTAAATGACCCTTCTTTAATAGCACTGCCTTAATGACTAATTGGTGCTACTACGTGATGGGAACCTGATTAACTGGGAGCTAAGTGCCAGTCATTAAGGCTGCCTATTCAGCTCTCTGTGTAGGGATTTAGATGCTTTATCTGAGCATCTGGATTGAAAATTTGCATATGCAACTACTAAGTATTATAACTTAGACAAATCACAGGGAACTAGCTCTCACAGGGACTTAAATATCTAGATGCCATCTCAGACACTTGCATTTAAAGTATAAACTCCCATAATGCACTCTATATGCTGACAGCTGACTCTGGAGGGACCTAAATTCCTTAGATGTTTAAGCTTTTAACAGTAAAGATATCCTGGGTACTGAACATGTATTGCTGACCTCATGCAAAGCCACCAATGGCATAACAGAAGTGAATTGTTCTTTGTATATGTTAGGAATATTCATAAATTATGTGTTTCCATGTTTAGCTCATCTCTCCTGTTTGTTTTAGTAGCATTTCCAGACCTTAGTTAATGGTTCTGACCTCCTATATAGGCAGATGTCTCTTTTACCCAACAGCCCAATCCTTGGAACAACAAGACCTATCTATCCATTTAAGTTTAAGAGGGAGTCCAAAGATCCCCTTCACAGCCCTTGTTCTATTCAGGTCGCACAATCACAAATAAAGCCTTACATTTGTCTCCCAGCTAGATTTAAGGCTCCAGGAGATGTCTCTGATCACATGGGTCCCAGAGGCTGAGACCTCTTTTGAAGACAGGTGCCTGTGTGCCTGCTTTTCACAAAGACTGTTAGAACCTCTTTCCTAAAATGCTTGTAATAGTGGTCATCTTGGACCTTCATTTCTGTTTCTTTTCTCTCACGTCTTCTAAGCAGACAACTGCCACTGTGTTGAATGTTTAGATCTGTTTCACTCAATCAGTCATTAGATGTTCAACTTTTCATTTTCTTAACTATAAAGGTAGAATAGAGGTATGCAACGATTTGGAAGAACAGTCCTGTTTAAATGAAAAAAGAAAACACATATACAGGTGCAGGTTATTCTCTGCCACCTGAAAAATTCTGTTTAGAACAAAGATGCTGACACAGTCTCAGCATCAAAACATCCCTCACTGTAAATTACCCGGGCAGCTTCGGTGTGTGCAAGTATGCTATGTCTTTTTTAATAGGAGACTAAATAACTTACAAATGAGGCTACTTAGGCAAGGCAAGTATAACTAACTTCCTCAATAATCTATAACACCACAAAGCCCTATACTTTACTTTAGACTTTTAGATTACTTTGCTGCGTGCCAGCTTTCCACCCAGAGATACGATCTGGTAAAGGTACTTTTTCCATTTTGTAAGATGGGAAATATATATCTTTATATGATTATTGCCCAGATGTTTGAATTTATTTGACATTTCATGGCCTTGGCCTTGCCATGATTTTCCTTCCTTTCTGGATCTGTCCCTCCCTGTTTAGCTGCCAGAGGAATGCAGCTGACATCTAAGAAGTTTCCTTGATGTATCATAAATGTTCTGATTTAGCACTTGCTGTTTCACTTGATGGGACCAATCTACCCTTTCCACATGCATAGTGTAACACTTCTCTCAATTACCCCCTATCCACTGGAAATTTAACTGTGCCAGCTACAAGGCAGTGCTTGCTGATGGCTTCTCTTGTGTAATACACAGCTGTAGTATGTTTGAACTCTTTTCTTTTACATTTATCTTTCTGATCACTACATTACTTTTTCTGTTTTAAAAATAAAACTGTCGTTACAAGGAACAGCAAGCAGTGCATCCTGTCTTTCTTCAGCATTCTGATTTTTTTGTTTGAAACAGACCTTGGTTCCTATTCTCAGAATTGTTTGAAAGACAAGGTCATATAATATGACTTTCTCATTTAAACAACATTAGGGAGTAATTCTTCAGTTCAGACTATCCCATAGTGCTCTGCCCTTATTACATTACAGAGATGAAGACTGCACCTAAAAAAAAAAAAAAAAAAAAAAAAAAAAAAAAAAAAAAAAAAAAAAAAAAAAAAAAAAAAAAAAAAAAAAAAAAAAAAAAAAAAAAAAAAAAAAAAAAAAAAAAAAAAAAAAAAAAAAAAAAAAAAAAAAAAAAAAAAAAAAAAAAAAAAAAAAAAAAAAAAAAAAAAAAAAAAAAAAAAAAAAAAAAAAAAAAAAAAAAAAAAAAAAAAAAAAAAAAAAAAAAAAAAAAAAAAAAAAAAAAAAAAAAAAAAAAAAAAAAAAAAAAAAAAAAAAAAAAAAAAAAAAAAAAAAAAAAAAAAAAAAAAAAAAAAAAAAAAAAAAAAAAAAAAAAAAAAAAAAAAAAAAAAAAAAAAAAAAAAAAAAAAAAAAAAAAAAAAAAAAAAAAAAAAAAAAAAAAAAAAAAAAAAAAAAAAAAAAAAAAAAAAAAAAAAAAAAAAAAAAAAAAAAAAAAAAAAAAAAAAAAAAAAAAAAAAAAAAAAAAAAAAAAAAAAAAAAAAAAAAAAAAAAAAAAAAAAAAAAAAAAAAAAAAAAAAAAAAAAAAAAAAAAAAAAAAAAAAAAAAAAAAAAAAAAAAAAAAAAAAAAAAAAAAAAAAAAAAAAAAAAAAAAAAAAAAAAAAAAAAAAAAAAAAAAAAAAAAAAAAAAAAAAAAAAAAAAAAAAAAAAAAAAAAAAAAAAAAAAAAAAAAAAAAAAAAAAAAAAAAAAAAAAAAAAAAAAAAAAAAAAAAAAAAAAAAAAAAAAAAAAAAAAAAAAAAAAAAAAAAAAAAAAAAAAAAAAAAAAAAAAGAATCAAGCCAAAAGAATATTTTGCATATATTAACTTCCTGGGGGAAAAAAAAAAAAAATAATTTAAAGTTGATTCTGGGCACCTTCCCTTTTTCATTCCTTTACGGTACACTACAGAATGGTCAACAAATTTCTTTGCCTGTGATGAACGGCCAGCAGTTCCTCTAGTCTTAAAAGGAGTAATCACTGACAATCAAACACACAATCACTCACATGCTCCAGCCAATAGACACAACACGTAAACAAGATAGATGAAAACATTTTTGTTTAATCTTAAATTCAACATTAGGATTTTTTTTGCATAAATTTTTCCCTCCTCTCCCCAAATATCTAGTTTCTAAAGTAATATATGCGCATGGACACAGCATGTGAGATTATTATTTTTCTCAGCATTGGAATAATGGGAAAAATGTAGGTTATTTTAAAGTCCCAATCGCTCTATAATTTAGTTAAGAACTTCAAGTACAATATAGATTCAATATGCACATCTTCCCTCTTTTTTCTATTTAGCAAAGTGGAATATGGGGACAATATCGTGTTAACTGACATTAATATCCATCTAGAATAAGTGGGTAAGGAAGGCTCTGCAGAGGATCAGGCTTCCTGTAAGGTCAATGGGAAGACATAGGAACATCCATTCCATCACAAAATAAGCATCTAAAATAAATAGCATTCTTCTTTGCTATAGGAAGTCTGTCTGTATAGGGGACACCTTTATCTCCCTTCTGGATATGTCTATGTCAAAACAGTAACTCTGGAAAGAATCTAGATAGCTACTTTAAACCTGACACCCAAAATGCATTAAATGAATCCAGCTCCAAAGGATAATCCAAAGGATAATCCAAATGAACAAACATAAAAATTGTTGTCAATCAATTCAATAAAAATAAATCCTAAGACATAAGCATCACCGACTAAGTTAAGGATTCACAATGGAAAGGTACAACTTCTTTTGCTTTTGCTTTGCCTCTTCTTAACACTACGAATATCACATCTAGTTCCAGCCAGAAGCCCTATAAATAGTTCCTAAACCCAAGGAAGAGTCTGAAGCTCTAGATTACGGGGTGCAGGAAACCTCTACTTCTCCCTGTCTGGTAATTCGAGTAGGTATACTCTAATATCACTTGCTAAAGCAGGCTCTGCAGACGAGGCAAGACTTAATTGACAGAAACTTTATTATGGGCTGATTAAGGATTTATAATTAACAGCTGGGTGGAGCTTTAAAATACTTCCGTGGTATCTAAATGCAGGACCTAATGAGGTGGAAGGATTCATCCCATCCAAGGCACCTAAGTTGGAAAGATATTCATAGATCCCTTTACTGTCAGGGAGAGAAAGGCACTTCTAGAGGGTGATTCAGCTCCTCTGATTCATTCCTCTGGGGAGGGTCTCTCTCTATTTTGGCTTGGGATTTTCCAGTTAGTTGCCCACTAACAGGAGAGAGGGTGGGAGGAATTCAGGTTCCATAATGGATATCAGCCTTTCAGTCCTTTGAACATTTTCCCTTTCATGTGCTATCCCTTGTTTGTTTGCTTTGTTTGATGTTTTGTGCATTTAATATGTTCTTTCTTTTGTACACATTAGTGGACAGATGTATAGCCATTAAATAAAGCATCTGTTATGTGGCTTCCATTATCTGAATGATAACTGGTTTAGAGGAAACGCTGAGAGAATTGACGTTCAGCCTGAAGAAGAGAAGGCTCCGGGGAGATCTTATTGCGACTTTTCAATACTTATAAGAAAGATGGGGACAGAGTTTTCAGTAGGGCCTGTTGCGATAGGACAAGGGTAATAGTTTTAAACTAAAAGAGGGTAGATTTAGACTAGGTATAAGGAAGAAATTTTTTATAATGAGGGTGGTGAAACACTGGAAGAGGTTGCCCGGAGAGGTGGTAGATGCCCCATCCCTGGAAACATTCAAGGTGAGGTTGGACGGGGCTCTGAGCAACCTGATCTAGTTGAAGATGTCCATGCTCATTGCAGGGGGGTTGGACTAGATGACCTTTAAAGGTCCCTTCCAACCCAAACTATTCTATGATTCTATGATAGATGTCAACCAAAATATAAAGGAGGTTGTAGCGAGGTGGAGGTTGGTCTCTTCTGCCAAGTAACAAGCGATAGGACGAGAGGAAATGGCCTCAAGTTGCACCAGGGGAGGTTTAGACTGGACATTAGGAAAAACTTCTTTACTGAAAGAGTGGTCAGGCCTTGGAACAGGCCGCCCAGGGAAGTGGTGGAGTCACCATCCCTGGAGGTATTTAAAAGACGTGTAGATGAGGTGCTTCGGGATATGGTTTAGTGGCCATGGTGGTGTTGGGTTGACGGTTGGACTTGATGATCTTAGACGTCTTTTCCAACCTTAATGATTCTATGATTCTATGATTCTTCTCAGTACTGCCTGGTTATTGCTTGCTCCCTTTCCTTCCTAGGGGCAGTGTCTTCTGCAAGATATCATTATCCCTAGCTGTCCTCCAAACCTCACATTCTTCAATTAAAATAATTCTTCAATTATTTATGTATAATGTAATTTATGAATTTGTTTGGTGTGAATACTCAGCATATTGGTCGAGGAATCAATTGGACCCTCAGTATTTGCATAGTATTTAATTTCTAAACATAATTTCTATTTCCCTCTAACTGAGGTCTTTACACTGTCACCTGCCATTTAACTATGCTTGGTAACGTATTCATTCTCACAGGACCTTCTACCATATGTTCAAATACTGCTAAAAGTTAACTTTAAAAAAGCAGGAGTTTTGAAGTGACTGAGTTTTCAGAATCATGAAATAAACAGGAACTGAACAGGTGCCCCAGATGCATTGCCTATAATTCTGGTAAATCAACCTTTTTATGATGTGTAGGAGTCTGGTGATGCCCACCACAGTGATTTACCTCCCTTTATTTTATACTCTGTTTGTTTTGCCTGGCTTTCTCCAGTGAGAAGAAAGCAAACACCACTGATGTGTATTACATATCCACTCCTTCCAGAATCAGAGGAGCTTTAGTTTTAACAGGCAGCTAAGAACCCATTAAAATGAGTTGTCCTGTTCTTCCCAGACTAAAAGCAAATTGACATGGTTGTTAGATTTCCTGAAGTTTGTCTAACAAACAAACCAAAGAAAAAGTTAATCTACAGGAAGAAGACAGCAAGCAGTTTAAAGCTGATGGCAGATGTTCTTAGACCCCCATCATAGCAAAATTTCATTTGAGCTAAGAAAAAAAAAAACCCACAACTTTAAATGAGGTACTTCTATGACAGTTTTATATTTAAGTAAAAATAAAACATGAAACTTGGAGTTATATTCTAGTTCTACACTTTCCTAATAAAGTGGGTTTGCAAAACGTGAATGGAAATTTGATAATGGGCTATTTATTATAGGGCCTGCCTAATTTGGGGGTCTAGTTTAGCCAGTTGCCAAAACAGATCAGTATGATGAAGGCAGATGAAGAGGATGGCATTTAGATTACATTTGTTAGAATGACAAAGCAATATCTACCATTATCTATAGCTAAGTAGGGTGAATTTTTCACCTGATATAATGAGGTAAAGTTATTTAAGCAACTAAGAATTGTTCCAGTAATTTGTATTAATCTATTGTTTTGGATTATGTAAAATCACCATAATAAAGTTGTTTACTTAAACTAGTGATGTATATACTGAACTCAAATTTCAACCAGCTACTCTTGTGTTGCCATGTCTCTGTCAAGGAGCCTTTGTTCATTCTGCAGAACAAGTTTAAAAATTAAAATGCAATTACTCGGAGAGACAAAAAAATGGGAGATTTAAAGATTATTCTATGAGTTATCTTAGAACAACATGTATTACTAATAACTCTCTATCGCCCAGGCCTCAGACCCTATTATGCCAGGGCACAATACAAATCACTAGCAGTCAAACCAATTGGACTTCTTTATATAATTCAGGAAAATAGAGCCTGTTCAGACTTAACCTCAGATGCAATGTCAACATCTTAAGTATATTTACATAACTGTTGTACAATTGTGAAAAAAACTCCATAGTTTTAGAGTGCCCATATATCCTGAAACTCACTTTCAATGTCATTTATCATTGCATCTGAAGTGAAACAATGGTCACTGACAGGCTTTTATAGGCATATTTAGTTTACGAGTAGAGGCCACTTAAAAGAAGTGGAAGACTGTTTTTCTTTGAGCAATTTCTCAGTTGGCAGTGTCTGAAGTATCATCTCTTTAGGAAACAAAACCCTCACTGAACTTTTTTCTTCATTGGAAGTACAGTTCAGCAGTTGTATGACTGTTTTTCTAAACTAAAAATGTCAGCAACCTAGCTGTAGTATTTTTCATGCCTATTTGTTCAATTAAATCTTCCAGCATTGAGCTTACATAGCAGGAAAAAGATTTTATATTACTATGACTGATTGTTTTAAAAGGATGTATACCTTCTCAGAAGTAAAAGAACTGAGACTGTAGAAACCCTACATTAAAAAAACCAAACAAGGGCACATGATCCTAAGAGCTTTATTGTAATATCTCCCCAAACCGGTTGCAGGGTGTCTACATCTGCCTGAAACACCTCAAGTTATTTTAACAGATTCAGAATTGCACAAATCCATCTGCAGGATTATAATAAAGTCATACACCCTTGAGCTAAAGTGTCCCTCTAGAAATCAGAGGATGGGAAAAAGAGTCCCAAGTAAGCACAAGGATGTGTGAAAATTTCAATTTGCAGCCATTTAGGTGGGAACTGGACTCCACATTTACCTCATGGAACCTTTTCTGTATAGGGTTACCTTAAAATGACAAATTACATAAAAATGTCATTTTAATGTTTTTAGCTTTACTTCTGTCATGAAAGCTGCGGTTTATAAATCAGGCTCTGAAATACAGACTGAGAAATATCTCTTTTTTATGACAAAATTATGCTTTTCAGAGCAAGAACAGTAGTGCATTCACATGCACAACTGACATCTCACATAATGATCCAAAACCTGAAAAAAATTGAAAATGAAGACTATGTTTACTGATAATGGATTCATTAGGATCTCTATCCTGCTGCCAACAGGCACAGGAAAAAGTTCTTTGGCTACACGTGTTGGCTACTTACAGTGTTGATGGAAGAACTGAAACGTCTTTCAATAGCATCCAAGTGAAAGGAGATCTTTGTCCTGTGTTCTTGTGGGACTGAAAACATACATTTTGAAACTCAAAGGTGTATGCTCTAGGAAGACTTAGATGATGTTTGTTAACTGAGGAGGCTCCAACAGGGGAAGTTAGACTAAATGTGTCGCTGTTAAATTTATGATGAGTTCCAGAGATCCAGACATTTAGGTTCCAAGAAATCTCAAAGTAATGCAGAATATGAAGGAAAATTATTTTTGCATGTACTTCACAAAAACAGATTCATTGATGGCATAATTATGTTTGAACAAAATGTTTAAATTTGAAGTTTAAACTTTGCTTACTAGGAACACAAAATATTTCCATGGTATGGCTTGCAAGAGATCAGAAAAAAAAAAATATGGAAAGTATTCATTTATTCTATAAGGTCCTAGGTATACATATTACTTGCATATTATTATTCTAAATATCAATACAAATAAGAGCTTTCTCCCAACTTTCTTTCTTCTTTTATGTTTCATTTAAAAAATCTTAGCGGTGTGAGTTATTGAGAAAAAAAGTGGGTTCGAATTCGGTTTCATACCAGTTGTAAGGTATTTCAGCACTTGGGGTGCTCACAGGGGTGCTTACCTTTCCAAAATGTCAGGTGACAAGACAGGAACATGGGTGTAACAGTGTGTGTGAATGGGACTCCCCAAACTGTCTGAGACATCATTTCACCCCAGTTTGAACACGATAGCAAGGATGGTGACAAACAGCCAGGTTAAACAGTAACCAGGGAATTTTCAAGGGACTTTTGAAGCACGGGAAGAGTCAGCTCAAAAAGAAGTATAGGAAAATGAAAATTTTAATGGTGAAAAGAGAGACTTTGGAGAGGAAGCATCAGTAGCAAGGCTGGCATGACCCTGCCGGATATAACCCTGTGGCACTGGGAGCTCTGCACGGACCTGGCAGCATGGCCCCCCACAGGCCCCCCCAGCAGCCAAAAAAAGTTCAACATTTTGAAAACTGGAGGCCATGGCTACCTTCATCTTGTCTCTCACAGATAGCCGCATCCTGCGGTTCTTCATAGTTTTCACTCCCAGGGTTAGGCAGCCTGTCCTGTATAGAAAACAAGATTGAATTTTCTACATCAATCCTTCCAACCATAGTAGTAGTAAGCAAAAATATATGAAGGCAGCTGTCCACTCTGCCTCTAGTGAACAACTTATTTGTTCATCTAATGTAGTATGTAGCACACCCCTAAGATGCAGATGAGAGAGAAGCTGACAAATAGAAGAGTCCTTCTGCTGATAATTTTTCTACTTTGCATATCTCCCAAGCCAGAGAAATTACTAAGCTATTTGATGCTGTCTTTTAGTGATGTTTACATTTAGCAATTTAAAATTAGTAGTTTGTATATATAGTGAGGAAAAAGAAAACATTCTGAAAGAATTAGAGTTGCTAACATAATTAACTTGAAGAAACAACACGATAATAACCTCTGCTTGTGTGCTGGTTTTGGCTGGGATAAAATTTTCTTCACAGTAGCTAGTATGGGGCTATGTTTTGGATTTGTGCTGAAAATAGTGTTGATAAAACAGGGATATTTTCGTTATTGCTGAGCAGTGCTTACACAGAGTCAAGGCCTTTCCTGCTTCTCACACCACCCCACCAGCGAGTAGGCTGGGGGTGCACAAGGAGTTGGGAGAGGAGACAGCCAGGACAGCTGACCCCAACTGACCAAAGGGATATCCCATAGCATATGACGTCATGCTCAGCATATAAAGCTGGGGGAAGAAGAAGGAAGGGGGGGATATTCAGAGTGATGGCGTTTGTCGTCCCAAGTAACAGTTACGCATGATAGAGACCTGCTTTTCTGGACATGGTTGAACACCTGCCTGCCGATTGGAAGTAGTTTGCTTTACCTGTTAAACTGTCTTTATTTCAACCCACGAGTTTTCTCATTTTTACTCTTCTGATTCTCTCCCCCATTCCACCAGGGTGGGGGGAGTGAGTGAGCGGCTGTATGGTGCTTAGTTGCCAGCTGGGATTAAACCACAACAGCTTGGTATGCAATAATCTCAGAAGAGATATTTGCCTTATCTCAATTTTATGAATCATATTTTAATTCATAAAAAATGTTCTGCTAAAAGATTCTAGGTGATTATGAGATGATCGTTGCTTTCAGTACGTCACACATCGTGGCTTTTTTATTGTTGATCAGTCCCTTTCTACTACAACATATTTCAGGCAAGTGGACCCAAACTCAGGAGCACATCTCCTTCTAGGCAAGTATTTAAACATACATAGACATATAAGCTTAATTTCCCTGCTGAATAGGATTTAATCCTCTTGCTTATATGCCTCACACAGTTGGGGCTATAAGGGCTCAGTATAAGTGTACGTGTTTGAAACGCATCTCTCTTCGTAAGTACATGTGAACAATTCTAATTACCCATTGAAAATCAGCTGCTACTTATTGCATAGCAATTGTAGCACATTGAACCATACCCTTCTTCCAGTTAGATATTTTAACTGATTCAGACATTTACAACATTTAGACATAATCAGTGTTCTTGGAACCCTCGCTGGAATCATTACAGGGACTTGGTTCACCAACAAAGCTTTGAAATGCAGGAAGTTTTTGCAAAGATAGTTGTTGCCACAATTCCTTTGCTAAGTTTTCATGAAGATGTGTACACTTAGGAAATAGTCTCTAATTAAACTGAACAATCAAATAAATTTTATGTGCAGTGCATGCATGTAGTGCAATATGTGGAAGTAAGGATATGTAGTCTGTGAGGATACCTTGTTAGTGGGTAGTTAACACAAAAGACTAGGAAAAGAGACAGGAGAAGTAATAAATTAAACACCTAGATGCACATACCCTAATGAGCCATAGATAACAGAGACAGTATCAAAGACCAGCGCTCTCAGGTGCCTGATTGAGACAGGCCATAGGTGGAACCACTCAAAGCCTTGAGGAGGTTCATCCAGATGTTTTGTAACTAATAAGAAAGGGGAAACAAGATTATCCTGAGTCTCATGAGAAATATTATGAGATATTTGAAGGGGCTTGTGAGATTGTGAAGTTTATTACGGGATATTTAGGAGAAGGGCCAAAGAAAGTAGTGTGCAAAGAAGTTGCTGGTCTGGCATGCTTGACTGGCTAAGTCTAGCACAAGATCATCATGGTCTGTTGAGTCTTCTTATTAAACCCTTCTTCTAAGTGTTTTCCTATATGAGTGTGCTCTGTGTGTGTGTGCATGTGTGTGTAAGACCTGCTAGTGAGCATGAAGCTGGACTAGGAAGAGTGGTCTAAGTGGCTGCTGTGGAAGATAGAGACTGTGGATCAAAGGGACTTATAGGAGGGGGGTCTGGCAGCTAGAGAGATGGGGGTCTGGCAGCTGGAGAGACTGGGGCCTGGGGCCAGCTACTGGATAGGCTGAGGGTCTAAGGCCAGCTCCTGAAGGGATCCATTTACCTGTACATGATGCTAGCAAATTGCAAACTGGACTAGCCAGTGAGTCACACCAAAGGTCTGGGAGCCAGTTACTGGAGAGGCCATAGGTCTGGGGCTGGATACTGGGGAGACTGGGGGCAGCTACTGGAGGGATCCTAGGACGGGGCCAGCCACCAGAAAGTCCCATTTGTGAGTGCGTGAATGTGGGCCGTAACAGTAAGCCTTGAAACTGATTAGCCTGCAGGTGAGAACAGGATCAGGCCATTGGTATGATTCACATCTGTGGGAGTGCTGTTTATGGGCACGTGGTGCCTGTAAGGGCACTGCTTTCCTGTCTGTGTTACTTTGCTGTCGGTTGGTTGTGTGTGTATATATGTAAGTGTGTGTGTGTGTGTATCGGGAGTACCTGCTTGGCCTCACTAGGGCCCGAAACTGGGCTGGCTTTTGGGGACCAGGCCAGGAGGAGTCCCCCAAGTCTTTGGCTCTGGTGGGCTGGGAACGATAACTCCCTTGGGTCCTGAAGTTCACCAGATGTGGCATCCCTTTAGCTCATAGTCCTAGGGATTCCCTTCTGTATCACACCTGCATGTAGAGGGAGGTAGCTGCAGGCTCTGGGCTTATAAACAGCCTTACCCTGACTCCCCCTTGCAGGAGCCCCGAGCCCCACTGGAGGCCACACATGCCTCCAGAAACCCAAATCCAAACACAAAACTTGTGTGGAGAATACCAAAAGCAATCAATATGACACAGAAAGAGAGAGAATAGCCACCAGAATGCAGAATCAGGGTGCCAATGTCCCATTTTGTACAGTAATGGAAAGTTAATTAGGTGAAAACTTTTCCAAAGTAGCCATATCACATGCTATGATGGAGTAGACCCCAAAAAAGCTATTGGTTTCTGTGAATTTGATCTGGAAACAGACACAATTCTTCTTTGACCTCCAACCTGACAGCTAGTTGGATCTGGGGCACATTAAACAGACAACCAACAGATTCATTGACTCTACTAAAAGACAAATGCATTTTTTTTCCCATGTCCTGTACGTAGCATGGCCATCCTCTGAATCTCTTAAAGAAGGTGAAACGCAGTTCTGATACACAATTGTCCAAGTACAAGGGGAAAAAAATCTTTCTTGTTCATAAAAGTGCCCAGAGGAAAATGTAAAGCATGGAATCAATTTAGTACTGTACAAATACATTGGAATATGTTTCCTGTTATGTATAAAAAATTCATGGCCAAGTGTTATTGATAAAGAACCCATTTCTGTTTATCTTCCCAGGGTACTGAAAGGGGAAGAAATGGTGACGGAAGGGAAATAATGTTAGTGCTATTTCTTTTGTTAGCTATTTTTTCTCACTCTGTTTTGATTTTTATTTTATTGTTGTTCTATTTTATATCTATGTAAGTAATATGTAGGTGGCTGACAAAATCACTTTTCCTTGGCCTCATTCAAAATACTGGCAAATATATGAAACATCAAAACAAACTCTTTAGTTTTCACTGAAGGGAAGACTTTCAATTTCATTGACAAAGTTAATTCTTTTAGGATTAAAAATGTCATTCACATCCCAGATCCGTCTTGACATTTCCTTGTCCATTTGTTTATGAAAAACTGTGAAAAAAATGAACAGCTGTTAACTATGGAGGCAACTACTGCAGAAACCGCAGTGCAAAATTATGACGCAAAATTTGCATGTGTTACCTTGCTTGATACTATATGATGGTCATAGCTTATCACCATTATTAAATCCATTAAGGGGTATTAAATCCATTAAAAGCAAGGGAATCTTGCTTTTAAACTTACATATAAAGTGATGATCTCTGAGGAAGCCATCTGAGAAAGTCTTAATCAGCCACTTCCTACATCATGTATCTTGAATTATTTTCTTACACCTTAGGGAGAAATCTTTCCTTCTCTTTAGAAACTATGACAAATCACTCATTCCTTGCAAATTGTACATCAGGTACATAGGTTTTACTTAACCTTCCTGTTTGCATATATATATATAGACATACTAAATTTTTTACAGAGTAAGTGATAGGCTGAGCACATAGAATTATTTTAACTGATTAACTTACTGTATTAGGGAGGCAAAAGATATATGAAAACTATTCCAAGGATTGATATTTAGTTTTTAATATAGAAGTACTCAGCTGGCCTCAGTGTGCCACGTCAATCTTTTCATGAGTCACACTGAGTACCAACACACAGAAGGCATATTCAATGGACATCTTGATGATGTAAAGATCTGTACTGGGGAGACTGTCATAATGTGATACACAGGAATCCTTGTCTCAGATTAGGCCTTCATCTGTGTAAAGATTCTATTGCTAATGGTGAGCATGACTGTTATGATAGCTCTCCAAGACATATTTTCAGGATCATTATCCCAAAACTCATCATCTCCCAAGTGGTTGATTATCATTGTGTCTGGTTTCAGTGAAGAGGCAGAAAAGAATTACAGGTGCTTATCCCATTTTAGTATTTCTATTAAGTATATATATTAATGTATGGGTTAATATGAAAGACAGCATTCGGTAAATGAAGATCCTTCACATTTACATTTGAATTTTCAGTTACCCAAAGTTGTGGGAAGCTTGGTAGTTTACTCCTCACTAAGTCAAGTCAATTATAACAAATGCTGCTTGTTTACCAACTCAATATATAAATGACAGTATGGGTTCTAGTCTAGTATCTTGAGCCACTTCCACAGAGATACTGCTTTAAGTTTGCATTATTCTTTTTATTTTCCGCAGCCCTGCATCTCGGTGTGTCAGGTCCTACCGGAGGACTCCTTGTGCCCATGGTGGTGGTTTGTACTGAATAGCTCTAAAGAGATTTTGCTTCTTTTCATTTGTCAATTCACTTTTTGAGTATATGTCAACTTTTAGTATCTATGATAATTTGTAACAAGTACATGAGCATCTTACCTGTGTGTTGTGAAAAGTATCTACTTTGGCTATCTTTAAGCCTGCCACCTGTTAGTTTTGTTTGATTGACTTACAGGATAAGACAGTGAAAAATAACTTCCTATACACTTATTCATATAACTCAGGTTTTTAGACTGTTTCTGTGTTTCCCCTCAACTATCTTTTTTGAAGAGTCCTCATGTAGACATATATGTAGACATTTCTCATAAAATAAAAACATTGTTGATAACTTTGTTCATCCTTGTAGCCTTTATCCAAACATGGCTACATTATACAGTATTATTACTTTGTTACTATATGAATTTTGACGTGCAAGTGGAGAAAAGGAGGCAGAACTTCGAATAGAATTCAAGATGCAAGTATGTAATGAATTTATACAGCACCACAATGATTTCTTTATTAGTAGTATTTTGTTTTGTTCTCTATTGCATTCCTGACAACTTCTAACATCTCATTTGCTTTTCTTCATTGCTACTGTGTATCGAACTGACACTTTCATAGATTTCTCTCTCATATTCCTAAAAGCTTTTCTCAAACACTAGTACTTAGCTCAGAAAACATCATTATATATACAATTTTCTTTTTCTTATGTGCTTCACTTGTACATAGTTTCATTTATATGCCATTTCATTTCCAAGTCCTTAGTATTGTGCAGCTTTTCTTTTTACAATTATTAACACTTATTCCTTGTCTTTATTACTGTTAATATAATCAGCAAAATTTGTCATATAACTCTTTCCAGATCATTCTTGAATATAGTGAATAACAGTCTCTGGAGAGACTCCTATGAGTTTTATTTATGATGTCTCTCTATTGTGGAA
Organism: Fulmarus glacialis; assembly: GCF_000690835.1. Lineage (NCBI taxonomy): Eukaryota > Metazoa > Chordata > Aves > Procellariiformes > Procellariidae > Fulmarus > Fulmarus glacialis. The sequence continues at coordinate 7,740 of NW_009193689.1, read as the reverse complement.
ATTAGGTAATAATGTTTTCTTTTGTTTCCTGTACTTTAACAACTTGCTCATCCATCTGAGGACCTTACCTCCTTTGCTATCACAGCTAAATTTCTTTAAGAATGTTTGGAGAAGGATCTTGCTAAATGCCTTTTGGAAATCCAGAAAGTGTATCAACTTGATTAGAATTATTTACATGTTTCAATAGATGATTCTGTTACTAAAATAATTCTGATTCCACTCTCATATATCAGATTTATCCATATGTTTACAAGTCCCTCTCCTAAGGTCAGTTTGCTCACTAGAGATGACAGTTTACTTGGCTACAGTTTTTCAGATTTTGCACAAAGCTCTCTCAAAAAATCACTGCCACTTTAACCACCTTCCAGTCATGAAGCAGTTTTAGGAAGACATGATACAGCACAGTCCATAAATCAGTTATTTCTTTTTTCAGTTCCTTCAGAACACTGAAGTTAATTCTAGCAGAAATGTGATATTTATCATCCTATCAACTATTCTTTAACATCCTATACTGACATTTCAGCTCAAGATGATGCTCTGATAATCACATCCAGGAAGACAATTCTAGCTCCCCATGTTCTTCCATTCTTAACACAGATACAGAATTTTGCATCTCCACAAAAGTTTGTGCCAGGAAAACAGTGTCAAGTATACCATCAAATAAAATAAAATAAAAAAAACCTTAAAGAATGTTTGGGGAGGTGTTCACTTTGGCTAGGAGCCAGACATCCACCCAGCTGCTCACTCACTCCCCCTCCTCAACAGGACTGGGGCAGAAAATAGGATGCAAAACCTCGTGGACTGAGATAAAGACAGGGCTCTAGTGCCTGGAGCACCTTCTCCCCTTCCTTCTTCGCTGACCCTGGTGCTCACAAGGTTGTTTCTCACTTTTTTCCCTCATTCCTCACTGCCTGTGCAGTGTTTTCACCCTTTCTTAAATACATTTTCCCAGAGGCACCACCCGCTTGGTTGACAGGCTCAGCTGTGTCCTGCAGTGGGTCCACTGGAGCTGGCTGGAACCAGCTGGAACCGGCTGTGTCCATCATGGAGCAACCCCAGTCTCTCCTCACAGAGGCCACCCTGCAGCTCCTCACTGCCAACACCTGGGCAATGACAGCAGACATAGTGACTAAACCCCTGAAAGCCATCAAGGGGCCTCTGGGAAGGAGATCAGCCAACTTGTTCCACTCTGAAGGAACTTACTGTGACAAATGCAATCTTAGAGTGTGAAGAAACACGGAATCCTCACAGAATTTATCAGTGACCCAGCTTAAGACATCCACTGCAAAGAGTCTTTGCTTTCATCTCTAAGCTAGTGCCTAAATTCCTTCTGCTTTGACTGGAGAGGCAGTTTAGAATCAGATTCACACAGTTGCCATATTTCCTAAATGAATGCTGAGGAAAAAACAATACTGAGAAATACTGAGGAAATAGAGTATTTAAAATCCTTCTTCTCTCTCTGGGTTAAGTACATGAATGACAAAAGCTCTCTGGAGATTAAATATCTATTTTTTCCCTTTTTAGATACAGAGGAAAGAAGACTGAGCTGATGAAAGCCATCTAATTCCTAACAAGAGCCAGATCCCCTTGAGCTCAGGGGGCTTTGGAGTCCAGAAGTCTCCACACCCAGGGACAATGCTTAAATGAGTCACCCATCTCCAAACGTGTAATTTACCCAGTTCATCAGTAGATGATGACCCAGAGCTCCAGATGCACCTAGCTCTTCCACTGGCTGGTGGCTAAGACTAAAGGCAGAGTCGCACTGTCTTCCTCCTTCAGTGCTTCTTCATAGTAAGCTTAAGTGTCACCCTGCTCAACAGGTTGACTATTATGAATCATATTTTTGGTGCTCAGGCTATGGAGAGCTTAGACACGCAACTCTGTATTGGCAATTCTACTCATTTCAATACAGAGTACTACAACAGCTGGCCAGTGGTGATTATGTGATTCACCAAGGGTCAAAAAAGTAATCTGACTGTGCTGGGAAGTTAAATCCTATTCCAGTTAGGCTAGTGTTGCTTTCACCTATGTATCTTTCTCACTCCAGCCGCAAGAGTACAAAAGCAGCTGCAAAACCACTTTATGGTCTATGCAGATGGAAAGAATCAGTCTTAGAGGAACTCCTGAGGTTGCTGGGCTGCAGACTGGGACCAACTGCTGTAATAATACTGGGAAAGAGACATGGGGGAATAAGATTACCAATGTTAAAATAATTACTTTTATATGTAAAAAAGAAAGCTCTGTGTGAACCATACAGCTTCTGAGATAAACAGGCATGTATGATTGTGCCAGTGTAATTTGGAGAGAGGTGGGATAGGTGAAGAGACAGTTTTTGCCCCTCGAGTAACTGTCCCTGCAGTCCACATCGACAGAGGCATATGTACTGCGCAACGCCGTGTAGCCTGACCCATCAAAGGAATAAATTAATCTTCAGAACGTTCAATTTCTTGTCTCTCTGAACCACTTAAGTTCAATTCTTTTAATTAACATTTAAATGAGATTACAATTCCCTGTTTGCATTTTCAAAGGTCATTAGGACTTTATGGCATTAGGCGATGTCCCTTTCACATCAAAGGATTTGAGAAATGTTCTCACATCCAGGCATTTATATCTGGATTTATTTTGCTGCTTCCTCTTTAACTACTGATTGTACCTGGGCTTAATAAGTAACACAGCCAGAAAAATATGCATGGCCCAAATTTCCCCAAAAGTTAGGTAAATAGAAACTCCATTGTCAAAATTTCCATATTGTATAAAGCAAAGCTCAAAACTACTCTTTCTAAACACTCTGGTCTTTACTGCCTTTCTCATTTCTCACAGAACGTTTATCTTTCCCCCATTTCCATCTTTTTATTACATTAGTAAAATTCTGTGTGTCCTCATTTGCCTGTTCCCTCACTGTCTGAGAAACCTGAGTATACACAGTATAGTAACATTTCTCAGCAAGATATAAGCTTTTGCTACATGGTATAAGCCAGCATATAAGCAAAGTGCTGTACAAATAGCTGTGCCTGTAAAGAGTGTAGGTGGCATTCAGCATTACAGTCAGAGGGCACTCAGCACCCTTGCAAGGCCTTTTTTTGCTCTCACCTGTGTCCTGTCCCACCAACTGACGTCCATATGAGATAGCTCAATGAATGTGTCTTCTCTATGCTGTTTGTAATGTGCAAAGGCTATGCTACACACTTGAATTTCAACAGTGAATCAGTGGAGGCACCTTCCTTACAGATAATAGGAGCAACTTAATTATACCCAAATTTTAGTTGACTCAAACAAAAGAAATCAGGAAGTGGTACACCTGGAAACAGTGTATCTCTGCCTGACACTTGTAAATGGGAGACTCTGGTTTGGTTGTTGCCTGGGCAGTGTCCAGTGATAATACACAACTGTAGCACAGACGGATGTGCAAGCACATGACAGATATTTAAACACAGAGAAGCATGTGTTGAGTTTTCTTTCCATTTTCCTTTTTTTTTTTCTCTTTGTACTGTGATTTCTGACAGTCCTGAGATACCTCATTTCTTTTAATTGTGTGGGATCTCTCCCTGTTTTCCCAGCATCTTTTTCTATTGTCTGCATCTTTGTTCTCTTGTCTGAGGGGTGAAAGGGATACAAGTCAGTTAACTTACATGTCTTATCAAGAGAGAGAGTCTTAAACTAACTCCCAAATTTAGCTGTCTGTTCAATGGAGAGAGGAACCAACTTCTGAAGGCCACCAGCTAGGGTACAAATCTATTATAGTCAGGTAGAGCCCTAATGTAGTTAGTTTGGGCATAGATTAGGAGCTACAAATTGGCAATTATGCCCTACGCCACACTTTTAAGGAGCATTTAAGTTCCTTTATCCCAAACTGATTTTCTGATAGGCTAGACTGACCTTCAGGAAGGTCTAACTTTTCTTTACCTCTGAGTTTGTTACAGTTCTGAGTCTAAGCAGTGCCGGAGTGATTCCTGGAATAACTGCCTCCCAAAAGAAAACACAAGTTTTATCTCTAAAAGGCCTAGCTAGTGCACTCCAAAAGAAAATCTTAATGCACACATAGTGTGGACAGCCAGGGAAACAGGAGCTGGAAGAGATTTGGGAACAAAGTTATTTGACACTGTGACAGTATTCAAATACTCCGTATCTTCCTCATAAAACTAGTCCTTCACAGATAATAGAGTATTTCCTTACAAAAGAACAACATGAATAGAAAAACCCTTCAGGATCTTTTAAACCTGAATCTATCTCTTTAATCAATGTATGAGCAAAGACATGCAGTGGGAAGCTGGCCAGTGTGACAGAGTAACAACTTCCCGGTGTAGAAACAGAGGGAGTGCAGCCACACTTGTCATTTGTCATGGTGAGAATGTTTGACTGATGCTGAAAATCAAAACAAAAATTATCTATGAACCACAACACAAAAGCACTGCACAATGAATCTCTTATTTAGCAATTAGACAGCAAGTGCGCAAGTCATGGGTAACAAGGCTGCCTCTACATGTCACTTCAGGGGAACATTTTAAATAGAAGAATCCTAGAAAAGCGAAGAAAGATAATCAATACGGTGATTAATGACAGTAATTTCACACAAACATCTGGGAAATTAAGCATGCTCTTTACCAGTTGTTTCTTGCAGTGACTTGTGAAGGGATGAATGAGTTGCAAACCAAACTTCACATCAATATATTGAACAGTGTGGTAGCAATGATACTTATTTCAGCTTGGAAAGTTTCCAGAAATTAAATACTAATATAAAACTATCTTTGAAAAATATTAGGTTTTCAAATACTTTTTGTTGTTGTTGTTTTCTTGGATGCTGCTTTACTTTTACAGCTTACCCACTCTAGTTCTCCTGAATTATAACTTGAATATTTCAGATTAAAAAAAAAAAAAAAAAAAAAAAATCATGGAGAAAGAGGCACTTAAGTGAAAATGTCTATATGTGGTATTTAATGTGACACATTAAATAAAAGAAATAAAAGAATATGTTTTTGTTAAGTAAGTCTTGGAAAAGCCCTTTTACATTCTGAATGTTTGTGCAGAGGATCCTAATACACCTCCTTTTGGGTTGAAAGTGACTCAGGTGAACATTGGTTAGGCATTGATCAGGGTCTAGCTTTTTGTACTAGTGAAGCACAGTTCAAATATGCACCTAAACTTTGCATATCTTATAGCAAAAACCTCTTTACCAATATGGACTCATTTTCACCACCAGCAGCAGAGCATTGCCAATATATTTGGAGAAAAGACAGTTTGAGTCATGTAGGCTTTAGGACTGAATAATGTTCATTAAAGTGCTTTCCTCACAATTCATAGTAAGCACCTAGAGTTTTCCCAGTTAGCTTAGTAGGTAATCTATAAAATACTTATTTCTTTTATCCTTAGCTTCTTTTGAGTGGAAAATGAGCATGTTCCATGCTATTGTATGCTGCGTAGAACTGAAGAAAATAATATATAATATATTCATAAGTTTTAATTCCATTGACAACTATTGATGTCCAGATGTTTAGTTGATTTTGTTCACTGTAATAATTCAAATAAGCAGCATGAAAGTGGTTGGCAAGCAGTGATTAAGAATATTTGTTATTCATAAACAGTTTTGCTAATTTGTTAACCTAGTATTGATTGTGTTTCTTGATTGGAAAGATTTTTGGAGGAGAATAATTCCTGGAAGCTAAATCTTTAATTCGGGCCCCAACATTAAAACAAAAATCTAATTATCTGCCACATAATTATGTTAAAATAGGTCTGAAAAAGATTAAGCTATGGCGCCAATTTTCTCATATATCAACTGTGATTGCTAGATGTTTACTAATAAGTTTTCTTCCTGTAGCAGCATCTTCACCTATAAAGTAAATGGTATTAAGAAGACATAGATCAACTTGGAAGTTGTTTTAATTCATGTCTTTCAGAAACAACACACTTCCATGAACTTAAGATACTAAGATATTTAGGACACTCCCCAAACCCTTCCATTCAGAACTGGTGTTTTTCTTGTCAGTCGCCTGCAGACAAGGCCCAGTCACGGGCCTTTTCCTCTCTCGTGTGTGAGAAGTACAACCAATGACTTCTGTAGCATCTGATTTATTCAGTTCTCTTCCTTTCTTCCTTTACTCAGCTAAAAAATGCTATTTCCTTTTTTTCTTCTTTTTTTTAATCATGAGCTACTTGTGAGTTTTAGCAAGTCTCTGATTTAGAATGGAAAAGAGTAAGGTTTCAGGTAGCTTAGATATGTGATGAGTTTGGCCTCAGGTCTTGGATCAGCTTACAAGCACTGCCACCTTTCTTGCTAGGACCCTGAAACAATAATATCTTTCAGTTTATCTCCAAATAGATTGGGCTTGTTCCTGGTTTCCTGCACCCACACATATACATGGGTGTAGGAAACTTTTTATCTTCTATAGCCTGAGGAGAATTACACGTTTGTTGACATGGGATGAACATAGATCTTTGCAAAGCTGAGCTGGATGGCCAAAGTTTTAGAAAACTCTCTTTTGCATCTTAGGCCTGTGGTCTTCCATTGTGATGCGATTTCAAGAAAACTATACATTTTTTTGTTTTTATTCTTCAGCTATTTTCTAATCTGAATCATTGGAGTCACCTCTTCTTTACACTATACTTTTCATGGTTTTTCTTACAGACAAGAAAGGAGCAAATTCAGCCACCTGTTTGTCATTTTTGTAGTGTCTGTGACAGCAATCTCTAATGAGTGGCCCTTCAGACACTACAGAAATAGGTTCACTGTCACATACTCCACCTCTTTTCCATACAAATTAGTTTTTCCTACTCTATTTTGATTAGGAAAATTAACTAATGTTTATTTCACCCTGCTCATACCCAGATATATCCATAATATCTCTATACACTGGATAGGCATTCCTCTTCTGGGGTAAAGTTGACTGTAATGTTATACAGTACCTAAAGAGCAGCAGCTATAAATCTTACAGTAATATACACCAATTAAACTGCAATTCCTTTATGAAACTTTTTTTCTGTTCTCTTATTTATTGACAGATTTTTTTTTAATTACAACACAATGAAACGATGGTAAGTACATAAGATGCAATAGTATAAAAAACCATTTTAACCCTTCCGTTGGTTAAGACACTTACAGCAGACAAGAACTGCCCCACCCCAATTCCCCCCTTCTCAAATGAAAACAAAAAATAAATATAAATTAATAAATATAAAACAAATCACTGCACAGCCCTTAACTCTTTGATTGCCATGGCAAGAACCATAATGATGATTCTAGCATGTGACTTTCTGTGGTTAAAGGTTGCCGCAGCAGTCAAAGGGTTATAGCATTGTAAACATAAGTATTTTGTTGAAAATGTTCAGTCATGTTAATGGTCTACAGCAATGAGATTATTATCATGACCCCTTGACCTTTAATGACACAACATTATAAGGAGTTAAAGAGATAATAGCTTGGTGAGCTGTTACATAGATTAATTAACCCATTTTGTTTAACAATACATTATGAGGTCTTGATTTACTAATAAAAGACAACTTGTGTATAATAAAACACTGTTCAATGCATTGATCAATAAAAACAATGAAAATAATCAGTCTAAGCACCACAAAATTTTGCCTGATTATATCTGACAGTCATCACACACTTTAGCACCATTTAGTCAGCCTTGCATTTGCACACAAACAAGCTTTGTGTTTGTCAGTAGAAGCTACCTGAAGGAATAACATATGTCAGTTATAAAAAGGTTACTGTATAGAATGCTGTGTGAACCAATAAAATAA
>NW_009193688.1:322-552 GCF_000690835.1 Fulmarus glacialis | reverse complement strand
GCTGATGTCGTGGGCTGACAGCCCTGCCACCGAGGTCACCGTGTTTCGGGGGAACTGGCCCACTTTTAGGGTCCGCTTATTCTGACCCCGCCACCAGTAATTCTCAGCCCTAAGGAATAAAAAGGACCTTGTTACCGATGAGGGGATGGGAGGGGGACACACGCCTGCCCTGGTGACAGGGGAGGAGGCGAGGTGACTCGCCTAAGGCCACACAGGCAGGCGGGGGGGCC
>NW_009193688.1:0-235 GCF_000690835.1 Fulmarus glacialis | reverse complement strand
TACCGGGGATGTGGGCAGCGGGGAACAAAGTTCCCCATTTGCACCCAAAAAGATAAGCCCCTTCCTCCTCCTCCTCCCAGCTGCCCCAAATTATGCAGGAGCCTTGGGGTGATGCCGGCACCGAGCTGCTCACCGCTGGTCCCCCTGTGCTCCACACAGTTGGGCACGGCACGAGGGATGCGCATGGCGTCTGCTGATGAACCCTCAAATATCCCAGTCCCATAAGGGAAACTGG
>NW_009193687.1:23378-42867 GCF_000690835.1 Fulmarus glacialis | reverse complement strand
CCCCGGCCCCGGCCCCCTTGTTTGGGGAGGGGGTGTCCTTTCATAGGTGTGAAACAACGGCCTCAAACCGGGCCTGTCTTGCCTTTCCAGATTGCTTCGGTGTGACTGTGAGCAGAGACTGTTCCAGCACAAAGCTGGAACAGTTTACAGACGAGAAGCCATGGGGCCTAATCCAGCTGGGAGAATAGCACTGAAATCACTCAGGTACAAACACGCTGGCGATGAATCTCTCTCATATCCTTTGTCTAGATTATTTAACAAGTGAAGGATGGGCACTATCGGCTATTTTTCACCCAGCCAGCCCCTTTTCTCATGCATGCAAATCAGCACACTGAGGATTTTATGCCCATTTTTCATTTAGAAGGTAGCTAGAAGAGTATAAATTCGTCTCAGTCCTTCACGCTTCTCCTGTTCACAACTGGTCATAATTTTCATTTATTGTTTGTGCTATCCTTTAAAACTAATCAGACTTTGCTTTTCTAGCTTTCCATTCCGCTGTCTTCTGTTATTGCATGAGAAATGGCAGCACTTTTCCAAGAAGTGACTCAGGAAGCAACTCAGAGGAATAATGTGGTGAGTACCCTCCAGCTGAGTGGCAGCCCCGGCGCCTGCTGTGCCTCTCCATGAACCCCACGTAAGCAAACAGCAGCTCCAACAGTGTCGGAAAGGAGTTTTGTCTTCCTTTTCTATTATCTTTAGGTGTATAAACCAAAACAAAGAAGCAAATGATTTTTCTAAACGCTGAAAGAATAACAAAGAAATGTAATCATCTACTACTGTGGGTTTGGTATTGAAAGGGTTAAAGTAATTGAAAGCAATGAAAGGTGGCAAATTTATTAATAATGCCAGCAAATCACTGAGAATTTTCTACTGAACTCATTTTCTGGTTTCTAACACAAGATTTTTATTTTATTAAAAGAAAACTGCTCCAAACCACTTTTTTTCCCCAGATTATCCCTAACTATATTGTTTCAGATCAGCCCGACATCGTAAGAAGCTGCCGCGGCACTGCCAACACGCTGCTCTCCGGGATCGGTACTTTCAGCCTCCCCCGGGCTGGGCCAGATTCCTGCAAAACTGCAACTCCCACAGTTTGCCTGAGAAAAATCTCATGGATGGATGCAGGGGCTGGGAGCTTGGTGAGAAGAGAAATCCGCCATCTCTTTCTGGGTACCCCAAATTAGAGAGTGACACCAGACCACAGCCCTGGTCAGTCTGTCCTTGCACTCCTGCCACTTGGCCAATGTACTCCAGGCATCCCACAGCCTCACGGGCACCACGGCTGATACCCTCATCTAAGGCATGTTTGATGTTATAGGAATCTGCTGAGTAATTTTTTTGTAGACTGACCCACTAGGACAAAAGGCAGCAGTAGGCTCTTAATGGCAATTTTGCTAAGGCAAGGCACAGATTAGGGCTGAAAGTAAGCATTTTGCAACATTCAAAACAGGAAAAAAACCCCTTAAAACATACTACTTTCAAGAAAAATCCAATGCTGTGTAGGTGCACAAGAGAAAAGGGACAAACAAGGAGTTTCAACTTTTTAAAATTTATTTTATGGAAGAGAAGAATGGGTTAAAATAAGAGGTTCTTTCCCATGCATCTCATTGAGGGAAAAGGGATTCAGAACAAAGTGAATACTCTCTGGAAAGACTTTAAAAGGCATTTTCTGTCAAAAGACAGGTTTGATGTGTTCCATTTTCTATTGCTGTGAGTGCACATGTACAGAAGTGCTTGGATAAAATTGTGTCAAAACAGCAATGCCGGAACAAAAGAAGGGCTCTCTGCAGAAGGCATAAACAGCACCTGCAGTGTTAGATAAGTGTCTTATCTAAACCTATTACTTACTGGTGCTTCTACTGTGGAGCAAGTGGCCAATCAGCCTGGAAGGTGGCATCGTATCATTACCCAACACAGCAATGATTGACCTCAATTAAATGACTCAGCTAAGGTTTCTAATTAGAGGTGAAAGCAGCCATCTTGGTTTGAGTTCTGGTGGCTTTGTAACCAAGAAACAAAAAGGTGATGAGAGTCCCCTTGTAGCAAAGGCTGTGGCTTCATTTTTGGCAATTTCATCAGGGACCTTTGAAATTAGTCAAAACAAGCTTATGAAGAATCACCAGACTCATATGGCTGGGCCAGCTGGTCATGTTTCACTATGAAGTGTATTGCTCATTTGAGGACTGTAGCTACCACTGCTGCCACATAAATTTTGTACCCTTCTTACTGTTGTGAAAATTATTAACATTAAAAAAAAAATGGATACAGAAGTGCTGGAACAGAAGTACAAGACAGCTGCTAAGAGCAAAGAGACATATTCAACAGGACGTGAGCTTCCATGCGTTAGCGTTCTGTGAATCTTGTTTGAGATATTCAGAAAAGCCAACTGCAAAGTCTGAAGTTACACGCTGATTTCCCTGCCAGAGGAAGTGCATTCACTGTGAAGGCAAATTAAAAAAAAAAAAAAAAAAAAAGTGATTGTTCCAAATGCCAGATTTGTCAAGTAATAGGTAATTTCTGAAACCTCATCTGAAAGGAATAACTAGAGCTGAGCTAGGTCACCCCCAGAGGATCCCAGTAATTCACCATAAGGAAAAGCATTCGTCACAATCGTTTTAGTTCCTGCAATTACCTGGGTAAGCAGAAAATTAAGTCAAAAGACCTCTGTATTTAACAGATCTTTTTTACTTATTTTGCCCATACTGCCCTTTGCTGCATCTCAGGTCTTTACGTACTTAAAGAGTACAATGTGTCCAAGTGGCACAGTGCAGAGCAGAACAATGCCTTCTCCAGAAGTCGGCACACTCTCAGAGACAGAGGACCAAGGGAATTCTAAAACTGGACTACCCATTATAATGCAGCACCTCACTTATAGCCTTTAAGAGGTGCATGCACCCTCACTGGAGAACAGAGAAACAATCTTTGTCACAGGCCTTAGACAGCGTCAGAGTTCTTTGGTAAGGCTTGCAAGAAGAGACTCTGGTTCTATAATCTATCCCTAGGGATGACCATAGTTCACTTTTACTTTACGGCTTCTTTGCAGAAAAGATCTTAGACGAAAGTTGCAGTCCACTAAAGTTATCTTTTTTAGTTATCTTTAGTTATCTTCAAAGTTTTGCTATGGATGTTAGTCAGCCAAAAAATTTCCCCGTTTTTGCAACAGCAACACTTCTGTACTGGGATTAGTCCTTTCTGCTGAGTGAACAGGCTTGCTTGTGAGTGAACAGGCTGGTGAGCCTAAGGAAGGAAGGGAACTTTGTAGCTACATGTAATAAAAGGGTTTGCAGTTAAGGCAGGGAACCTCAGCCTGATTTGGAACAGAATGCATAATTATTTCAATGCAAAACCACCTGCACGGTGTCATCTAGCAAGGCTTTTCTGCTGCGGAGTGATTGCACAGAGACCTATCTTAGAATCTATTCACTAGGTAAGAAACCTAGGTCAGCTAACTTCTCTCTGGAATATCAGCACTCCTTACGCTTCATTTAGCTAGAAGAAAAGAAGATATGATGAGAAAAGGTTTCAGAATAACTGAAAATCATCATTCAGAGGCTAAATGTGTCTCACATTATTTTAAATGAGGAGTGACGGGTTGATCCTGCTAAGAATTAACATTGAAATCTAAGAAGTACAATTTTAATTAAGCCTAGCCCAGTCCACGAGTGAACAGGAGCCACTGCTCTTATATATGCTTCTTTCAAGCTAGATAGCAAATGGCTCCAAGCTTCTCCTAAGACTCGTTAACCTTGGATGGAGTCTCCTGAGAGTGAGGAAGCACATTTCAAAAGCAGCAAAGCATTCTGGGGAGAGAAAGCTCTTTAGACATTGATGTGGCTTCATAACATTTATATTGAATCACTACAGCGAGAGAGACAAGGAGGAGTTAGATTGACATCTTGTTGGGAAAGGCACCCACAAACTGCATGTTGATTGCTCTCACAGCTGAATTATACAAAGACAATCAATTGGGGAGAGGCACAAGGTGACAGCAAGAAGATCATGACTAATGCAACAGATAGCACGTACAGCAGCTCTAGCACTCAGAAGGACTCCAGCTTTCCAGATAATATAGTGAAAAACTCTTTAGAAAGCACAGAGGTACTGAGCACTGGAATGAGAATGTTCGTACTGATAAGATGCCTCTACAACACCTGCCTCCATCCAAAAATTGACCATTTTTAATAGGCACAAGCAATAGTCACCTTGTATGATTTGTGTTCTCCTCTTCTATTTTAGTACAAACTACAAATGGTTAAAAGCAACCAGCTTTTCTTTGAACTGGAAGAGAACAGAGTGGCTCATAGATGCAGAAGCAACTGAAAGGTAGTTAAAGAAATGACAGACTTTGATCTGAGACCAATTCCTGACTAATACTGCAGACAGCCTAATACACATTATCATCAAACACATAGGTATGCTGATAAGTATGTGTGATGGAGCTTCCAATCACTACATCTTTTGTGTAATCATACCAGCATACCCTAGTGCTATTCTAGAGATAAATTTTAAATGTAGGAAATGCAGACTAATGATATATGTTTGGCATAAAGAGAAGCTAGATCAAAGCTGGGTGTCAAAGCTGAAGGCTTTTCATGATTGGAAGGAGGAAATGTCAGGACAGCCTGAACAGAATTTTGAGTCATGTATGTCCTCTTACTCTGAAGCCAGATAGGTAATAAGTCCTTCTGGTGAGAGGAGGTAAAATGGAGTTTCTTGCCACAAAACAAACTTCACATCCAAAAACTTTCAAATTAGTGTTTTACAAAGCTCTGAGAAGCCCATCAACACAACAGCATTACAGACAACCAAGGCCCGTAGAGGTCATAGCCAAGCCTGGACTAGGATGGGAAGAGCCTGATATTCACCGTGCTCATTTTCTTATTAGAGAGTTGACAGAGTGATGTCCTCTAGACTTACAGGGAAGCTCTAAGTGCAGAACTTAACATCTGTGGTGAAATTTTGACATTGCAAGATATAATTTCATCACACACAAGTTAAGTAAAAATTTCAGAATTCTGTGCGAAATGTTTTATTTTTGTTTCATTGAGACAAATTTAACATTCCCAATATTCCATAGAAAGTATCTGTATTCAAATATCCGAATAACTTTATTTTTGCATGTTTCCAATCTTGCCAAAAAGAATAACCTCAAAAGATTTTCACAGACAAGTTTACAAGCAGAGATATACCTTGACTATTGAAATCAACATCTTTCAGTGGCAAAACATTACAATGGGACCAATGTTCAACCAGCTCTAGGTCACAGCAATTATAAGAACATTACAGAAGAGGAATTCTCCAAGCTGTCATAAATGTTTTTAAAAAGATTTGCTTCACCGCTCATTTGCTGGCTTCCTCAGCAACCCAGGAAACATGTCCAAATCATGCGTATGCACACTTTCTAGCATTCATTTACTCTGAAGAAACAACATGCTCTACCTGTCCCTGCACATCACAACTCATTCTTCCAACACAAAGCAATGCCAGTGCAGCAGGATGCAGAACAGTTCACTGTGACAGCTGTGTGATTGTAGCTAATCTTTTGATTCACAGCACTTCTCAGCCCTTTACTACCAGAGAAAAAGACAAATGCGAAAACCTGTAGGTATTCTGTTGTGTCTATACATTGTTGCAGGTAGGAACTGCAGGAGTCCAGAAAACAGTGCTCTTGCAGTGCAAATCAGTACATTGCTGTCAACTCGCACTCTGCAAGGGATCCTCGATTTGAGGAAATGAGTTCTCTCCATTAGCACCAGTTACAGAGGTGATAATCTTCTGGGTGCGCCTTCCCCAGAAGCTATTGAGGGATGACACGATGTCTTCCTTCCATCGAGGTAGCATGGGGCATCAGTTAGACCACTAGCCTAACACAAGAAATTTAGGCTCAACTACCTGTTTAATCACAAGTTCTTGTATGACTTTGTACAATTCCCTCAGTTTCTCAGCACTTTGGTTCCTTTACTGGAAAATGTCACTCTTGTGGTAGAAGAGGTGTTTAGATACCCAGAACATATGCATGTTGGAATAGAAATGGATGAGACAGACATGCAGTGCAAGGAGTGATTACCCTCTGACATGCATATCTGCTTAATACAGTCTGTTGTTTCTTTTCTTCTCAGATTTTACCAGCAATAAAACCTTCTACAATATCCAGCACTTCCCAGTATTGCATGTAAAGTAGGTCACACGGCAGTGAGACAAGGACCCCTTGCCTGGCAGCCCATCCTTCATCCATACAGCAGTGGCATCCAGCCCTGTCTGCAATATTTTCCCAGTGAACAACTGCAGGCCAATATGGCTTAGCAAAGAAATGGTTCTCCTCCATTAGCTTTCACCCTCATGCACTGTTGGGTTCTGATACTATTGTAAGTGGGAAATAAACAGGCCTTTTTTAACCCAGCCACATCTGCTGCAATGTGTTACCAACAGCCTTAGTCAAACTAGCTTCCGTTTCTGAATCATGTTTGCTATCTAACTCTCCATACACTCCAAACACTCCAGGTCTGGACATACTCCAGCACAGACTAGTGAAGCGAAGCCAGGGCAGCCTTCTTGACTGGCTTTTCCATTGGTCTAATGCCACAGTCACAACAGTACCAAAGCTGTAAGACTTGACCTGGCAACCATCTGTGTATGCTGGTTTCAACATTTTAGATGAAAGAGATGTCAGAAAGTGCCAGATACTGTGTAGAAAATTAGTTTTGGAGATACGTCACAGCTTCTGCTCTTGTTATCTAATGCACCCAAGATTTGAGTTTGATTCTCGTGCACTGAAATATAGGTATACTAGGTATCAGATTTTGTTAGTAGGGGTGATTTACTCTTCCAGTCATTTTAAAGTATATGAATGGAAAGCAAATGGGAATCCTTCTCTCCTCAGAAAGAAAAGTTTACAGCAACGTTGTTGGAAGGAGGGGTACCCAAGAGAGCTCATTTCCTCCTTTCTCCCACTCACAAGTGGTTCCTAAAATAGATTTTCATTCCCATAAATTATCTGGAGCTTTAATGAAAGATGCTTTCACAGAAGGTAGCACTTCATTTATGCATTACAGGGAGATTGTAAACCCGGGACACCTTTGCTACATGCTCCAAATACTACCATCCCACTTCAGAAAATGGAAAACAGAAACAGAGAGATCAAATGCTTGTCTGTTTGACCCAAAATCAAATGGTTACTTGCTCACAACATCTAGGATTTTCTACTGCTGGACACTAAACAACAGGTAGTTTTTGCTATTATAAAACAGAAAGCTTCCAAATACAATAATATTTAAGAGCTCATATAAAAACAAAATATCCCCACCATTACGGACATATCTAAAGGACTACAAATAAAGACAGAACTTCTGTTTTTCAAAATCTTGAGCTAAAGAATCCATCTGGAAAGTCCAGCTTGTCTCTGGCTCTGAATTTAACTGGCCACTTCAAAAAGCAGTGGCTGACAGAAGAATCTCAATCCTGTAAGAAATTGCCAATTCTGGAGCACATACTGCTTGTTTCAAATTCCACATACTGCAATAATGAGTGAATCACACATCATAAGCTTATATACATATTAAAGTGTTAGCGGTTCACTTTAACAATGAGCACATTCCATTCTCTTGCATGATAAGTAGCATTTTCCTTTTAATCTTCTTTAATTGATATCCTTCAGCTAATTTTTAATTCACCTGTATATTATGACCAATGGGCAGATGATTCATACAGCATTTCAAAAACTCTTTAATCAGTAGTTTGCATTCTTAATTATTTTGAAACTTCTATATTTGTCAAAACCCACAGTGCATTATCTTCATTTGTATTATGCCTGAGGGTTTCAGTGAAGAGTCCATAGCAAGTAAATGAAGTTTTGACGGAGCCTGAGAAATTGTTGTGAATATGTCCTTCTCCTTTGCTTGCTTTGTACTCTTATGTTTCACAAACATAGCTGTCTAAAGAAACATGGATTTGGCATGATGCCTATGGATTGAACTGCTGTGGATAACCCCAAGTGGTTAAAAATGTAATCGAATAGAATCCATATATATCTCATATATATCTTAAATAGAGCAAGTGGTGAGATTTTAGTCTATAAAAGAGGAATTTTTCCTGCTCAAATGAAAAACTCCAATACAGAACAGCTTTCTCAACAATGAGAATCACAAAATATCTTTTTTCAAGCAATAATTTGTTGACTGTCTAGGGTTCTGTGCAAAGCAAACACTCAGGACTGACCTACCCTGCACAACTCAGCATTGAGCTTGCGGGTCTGGGCAAAGTGCAGGACAGAAAGAAACAACTTCCATTTGATTCTAGTTTCAGCTGTCAATACTGCACACACAATTTACATTAAACAATCACTAGATAAAAAACCAAATAAATCTCAGAGCAGAGTCTAGACACAGGAGCTTCCCATTCCAGCCAAGCACCTTGAGCACTAGACGCCACAATGATTTTAATCTCTGTTTGATCTCCTCTTGGCCCCAGGAATACCGCACAGTGACCCACTTTTTAAATGTGGAAAATCAGACTGGGCATGAGATTTCTCCCTCCATTTATAGCCTAATGCTGAGAGACATTGGTGAAAAAGAAATGGGAAATTACAGCCATTCAAGTCACTGGCAGCTATATTTGGGAGCAGGTTGTGAACTTAGAGCATCAGCCCACTTCAGATGCCATAATCTCCCTAAACAAGGGGAAAGATCTCAGATATAGATAGCACTTAGCGTTTCCTACGGGCTACTTCAAGTCTCTCTGCATTCAGCACACATCTGAGATACCATGCTGAATTATAATTTTATTTTGTTTTGGCCATTGTCTCTCACTCCCTTTTTCTTTCATAACACTTCTCACTCCTAAACACGCAATATGCCTTGTGATCACTACACTGCTTCCTTAGCTTCGAAAGACTGTAAGCCAGTCCTTGTGAGCTGTGTCATCCACAGTGCATGACATCCAAGGGGGAGAGGCTGAGCAGATCTGTATGTTGCCCCTGACCTGAAAAGTGTGTAAATAATGAAAAAAACTGAAATCAAATCTCAAAAGAAAGGAAAACTCATCAGAATAGACACCTCAATGTAAAATACAACTAAGTAGAGAGCTTGTACAGGAATGGAAAGTGCATTCATTGGTAAAAAGCATTCTTCAGATGAGAAAGGTACAGAAATACACCCAGAAGGGTTTAGATGGACTTACAAAGAAAACAGAACCCTGGTTCTTAAGTTCATAAGTAGAGAAAGACTAAAGAGGGAAGAAGTGAGGTCTTTAGCCAGTCACAATGTGGTGGTGTCAAAGGAAAATCTAGGTTTGGCCTAGCAATTAAATACAGCTTTTCTTCTGTTTTCAGTAGGGATGATTACATTCATGAGAGTGAGAGTAGGGCACCTCATAGGAATGAAGCATTTACCACATCCTATGAATTACCAAAATTTGGATAATCACAATAAAACTGAAAATAAAGGGGTAAATAGTCTCCATCCAAAGGTGTAAAAAAATCACTGGTACAGCAGATAAGATATTTGTTCCTATAATTTGAGAGCAATACCCTATGACCCAGAGAAAAAAAAACATGCTACGTGTATTTTTAAAAGGAGCAAGTGAGGAGATAGAACTGACAGTTTGCAAGACTTTAGTACCATTACTGTAGAATGAGTAAATCTAGGACAGAGGTAAATGAAAACTGTGATAAAATGCCACATGGTTTTATCAAGCTAGATTGTGGCAGTCTATAATGTCTCTCTTCAGTAAGATAACTGGTTTTTTAGACAAGCTCAATGCATTGGAACTAATCTCTATAGATTTAAACCAAGAATTGCTTTCACTGCCTCAAGGGAGATTAATTATTAAAGTGGAAAAAATGGAGATTAAAAGAATAACTGTTAGGTAGGTAAGAGGACAAGATTACAACTGTTTATACTATTGGGAAGAAAAGGGGTGTCTCTCAGAAATCAGTGCCAGTCCCAGTTCTGCTTAGTATTTAATAATAATATTGGTCCAAGGAGAAGATGGTCCGAGAAGGTGCATGGTACTGAAGCTTCAGGTAACACAGAGTAGGAAGGTAATGCCAATTACTGAGAACAAGTTTTCATGCAAAAAGAATTGCACAGCCCTATGGTGTAGAGTCCAGAGACTGAAAGAAATTCAACAATGCAAAGGCCTGCATTTATAAGCAAGCACTTTGCTGCTGGCGTCTGGGCCTTATTACACGAAGGTGACAGTAAAGAAAAAAAGCAAAAGCTGTATGATTAATGGTAAGATAACAATGTGGTGCCAAACCAGTTACTTCCAGGGACTAGCAGGGCTGCTCATGGGTAACACTCTGCTGTTTATTTACTTCTAGAAAAGAGTCAAAATGTACGCAAAGTTGCTAGGTTTAAGTCCTCAGCCCTATCCCTGTTAAAGTGCAAAAGGGATAAACAATATCAAATTAAAAGTTTGCAAACTAGAGTACCCGTTGATAAGGACAGACATGGACTAAAATCTTGGTTTGAAAAATAAACTCATGTTCATATTGGGATGAATTCAAACTTTAGGAATGCCTCAGTTTAAGCCCAGATCTCAAACTCAGGCACATTCAGATCTGATGCTGGAGTCAAGGCTTGTATCTCCAACACTGTTTCATCTCATAAAATGAGAAGCGACATAAAGTAGGTCATAAAGGACATGCTGCTCCGTTCCTGCAGTCGTGAACAGTTTACTTTATTGATTAGGCTTATAGAAGGGCAAGATTCCTCTCCCACCCTTACCTGTGGAACAGGTAAGGTGGGAACAGGCAAAATGAGCCAGTGAGCAGGAGAGGGGTCTAGGCAGCTACTGCACTCAGGCTCTGAACAGCCTGGAAAGGAATGTCCACTCCTTCCCATTGAATGAGAAGGTTGCTTATAACCTAGGTGTGTCTTGATCCACATTCTCCCTGCCCTGTGAAAAGCCCTTTTGGAAGAAACATCTGTATATCAGATAGTAATATTGGGACACTGTTCTCCCAGTCTACTTGCTCTACTTTTCTTCATCCTTTTCATAAGATTTGTTTTTGAGTTTAGAAATTAGGAAACTTGTCTCTGTCCTGCTTACCAGAACAGGAGATTAGCAAGTTCCTACTTCAAATCATCCCAGTATAAGGAAAAAGTAAGCAGGATGATTATTACAAATGCTCAGGGATTCTCCTCTACTCCTTAAATGTATTTACACCAGACAGGTACTAAAAGTGATGAACATAGAATGTAGAGACTTCAGTAAAGACTATGAAAAACCTGAAGCAGCTCTAGCCCAATTTGCTACACCCATTCTGCACGGCATCCAGCTGGGGACAGTGAGGAAGAAGGCACCGAGAGTCCAGAAATGGAGAAACTACAGTGCTTTTGCAAAGTCCTTGGCTTCAGATCATGGACTTTTCACCACAGTGGAGGTAAAGTAGAGCTAACAAGGACGGAAACGAGATCTGAAGTACTACCTGCATTTAACTAAAATAGTCACTAGATGTCACTGTAAAATATGTCGAACACAACAGAAGGAAAAATACACCTGTCAGTAAACATGGCCACCACCACTCAGGACCTCCCAGCTACGACAGTGCATTCTTCACAGAGAACCAGGAAATCTCAAAGCCTTACTCGAAACGGTAAAAAACTTGCAGAATCAGAAAATCATTAAAAAGTTTGGGCATTAAATGTCCCGGGTGCTGAATGCAGATCTCAGACTTGCTGAAATTTCAGCATTCTCAACGTGGAGCACTAATGGGAAACAAAACGGTTGGTCAAAGGTGGCTTATATGCATCACACTAAAATGTCTGAGTTTCACTCTACATCTATAAAATTTCTACCTTGGATCTTTTGCCAAGGTTATCTCATTTTAAGCACCACAAAAGCCACTGTTGAAACTGCATCTTTTTAAATTATTAAACTGTCTCCTAACAGGAATGCTCAGTCGCATATGCACTTCATGGGAAGTTACGGCTATTAAACTTCTTTCCTCCCTGAGAGGGCATTCTGGACAACCCTCTTGCAACAGTGAATTTTTAATGCCATCATGTTTACAGTTCTAGTTACTGCTTTTTACTCTGCGTCACTAGCTGGAGATTTTAGCTTCTCGATTATGAATGTGATTCCCATGGTATTCCATTTCTAGCAAATTTCTTGTGGGCCTAATCCAACTGGAAAAAGTAGTAATTTGGGTTTTTTCACTTTAATAAACCAAACAGGAAACTTCTTGTGGTTTTGGTTTTTTCCCTAATAAAAGAAAGATCAAATCTTGGTTCCGTATTTTATATGAAACATTCTTTGATGGCTTGCTGATATAAATACATAACAGACGGAAATTCAGTCTTCCATAGCTCTGTTCCCCACAGAACATTTAACCACTGTCTATGTAACACTGGAGCACCTTTTCTGTCTTGGTTTTTTTTTTTTTTTTTTTTTTTTTTACTTCTAATGAATTTATAATACTTCTCTAATACTTCCTCTACTTCTCTCTCCACACTTTCCCCCTTTCTGTAGAGGTGTGAATTACTGTTTGTTCTTCTTTCTCACAAACCTGTTTTCCCACCTACAGTGGAAGAGGCTCAGTTCTTATGAAAATGCATTTGTTTCTCTATCCCATCTCAGGCATGTCATCTACTGAATATAACAGCTGCTAGTTTCTATGTCTGTCTTTCCTCCTTGTTGAGTGCTTATCCAACTACTCAGTTTCCAGTAATTCTCTTACAGTCGCTGCTGTCTGGACAGTTCCAGTATCTGGACTCACTAGTACTGATATTCCTTTCACAGCAGCACGAATCGGGGGTAAATCCATAACCTTGCTCAATCAACAGTAAAATTCCCATTGTTCTCAAGAAGATTAGGATTTTCTACAGACTTATACCACTAGAGAACAAAGGAAGTAGGGCTTCCATTTCTGGATTAATCTGTCTAAATTATTGAACAAAATAATCGGCAATAATTTTGGGTTTGCTGTGATTTAGCAGCTCATTCATAGTGGATTTGACGAATGAATGATTTTGTAATTCCTGCTCTGTGGCTGTATTTTTGACAGGTCTCATGATGTTACAAAACCCACACTATTTATTTCCATGATTAGAGATCATCATTCTCTATATAAATTTGACTATATCTTTTAATGATTTGTACTTTAAGTACTTTTATGTGATTTTAAATTTTAATGTATATTTTAATTTTCTTTTTTCCCTGCTCTTTCCTAAGTCACTTCAAAATACCATTAAAAATCATTGAGCTTGCAGCAGCTGTACCAAGCAGAACAGTGGGAAAGGTGGCATTATTTCCCTCAAAAAACTGAATAAAATTTATATTGTAGGACCATTTCACCTTTGGTGAACTTGAATTCCCACCTATGAACAAAAACTACTAGAAGTCTGCCTGCATGAGGGCTTCAGGACTGATCCCAGAACTTGAAAAAATAAATTGTAACTCGCACAATATTTCTTACTCTATATTATACATGCCAAAAATGTTTTAAAACTAGATTTTAGAAGACTTCACAAATAATCTGAATCGCAGACCTTTCTACTGAGTTCATCATGTTGTGCCCTTGCAATTCATATGCATTGAGGGATATAGTCTCCAAAACACAAATAAAATCTACAGGAAGTATATTTGTTTCCACTTCATAACTAGTGACCTCAGATACAAGATTGCTGGAGTGCCTAATTTAAGCAGCACGGCTGGCTGGCTTAGTTTTGGTGTCAGGACTATTTCTCACCACAGATTGTATAAGTTGTCTGACTCTGACAGATGAGGAAAACTGGCCGACTAAATCACTTGTTGCTCTTTTGAACTATGTATCATAACACCCAATGAAGCCTTGTATATTAAGCAGACGAGAATTCCACTTTTCGGTGTTGTACCTACACAGAAGCCTGTGAACAGCCAGCTTTAAGACAAGGACCCTAACTTGTTACCAGCAACCTTTGTCAGACCTTCAGGGCTAGCGCAGCAACCTATATTCAGTTTTGGGTTACATATTTTCAGTAGAATCACTGATGATGCATGAGTTAGGAAAAAAAAAACCAGGCTGACAGTTTTGGATCCCAGGGTGAGTATGCAGTGCTTATTGTCAAGGAGGAGGGTAGAGAAGAAAGACATAATTGTCCACAAGAGAAAGCTACAGATTTTAAAACAAAGGGGTCATAAAGCCATCGCTTTCATGAGGTCACTGATCAGCATTTAGCCCTCTGGTACTAAATTAAATAGATTGTTTAAATGTAAGCATTCCAAGCTTAAGACACTGAAAAAAAAAAAAATCACTAAGTATTTTAATGAAAAATCTGAAGAAAGAAATGTATGTCTAGCTTGGATGATGCAGTTGATTTAGTGACAGGAGATTTTAGACTTAGGCAGCACAGCTGTATTTCCTTCCAAAGCAGAAACAGAGCAGGTAGAAAAGGAAAGTTTCTGTTACACACACAGTTTTAGGATGAGTTTGGTTTCTGAAACAAGATTTCAGTCCACTGGGACCAAATCCAAGAATCTTCAAGGATGGAAATTTGGCAGTAATTTTGTTTCAGAAATAATATAAAACACGTTTCAGATATGAAATAAGCTATCTGCGCCCAGTGGCATTATGTTACCAGCTAGTTAGAACTGGGCTCTTAAACTTCCCAATGCAGATCCTGAGATCTCTGGAAAAACTGCCTGCTTCAATTCTCAGGGTTGCCAAGCCTGAAGCAGTTTAGCTGGCAGGTCTGCCTTAGAACTACTGATCTCGGAAAATTTGAGTTTCACTGCCAGTGTTCCAATAAACTTTGTTTTGATTTGGTAGAATGAAAAAATCTTGCCATATATTGCCGCAGCAGCAGCAGAGACAAACAATAATCCTTAAGTATGTGTTACATGCGTTGTTAATGCACAGGAAAATGAATACTGTGAAATTACTCCGTAAGACAATTAAGTCTGTTTTGTATATAAAAGTTACAGGAACTGTTCATATTCTTACTCTTAATGCCTTGGTGATCAAGATCTTAAAAGATGACACATTACTGCTATTTAAATCATCAGATAAAGCCTTCCCTTTGGAAATATGAGAGAGAGATGACTATCTTTGAATCCTAGAACAATGTCACACAGTCATGTATATCTTTATTATGTAAAGAAATATATATATATAGCCTACATGATCTAAAATAGGTTTTTGACATAGACACAAAAGGATTGATTTCTTTTCAGTCATTGGTATATAAACAATCTTGGGAAACATTAGAAGTAGCCTTCAGTATTACTCTATGTTGCAGCTGGTTACAAGTAAAAGAACGTTTTTTCTTATGGAGTAACTAACACAGATAAACTTTTAGGAAATATTCCCAAAGGCAATTTAAAGAGATTTTGCTATTTGCAGAAGGCACTGTTACTGTTTAATTTATAAAGTTAATAAAATGATTTCTAAATTATTTAATAAGGTAGGGAGTAATCACAAAGTTAATACTTGTCTGCTTTGTTAGTGGTATGAATCATACACCAGATGGAAACATTCTGGTCATAAAATAAACAACTATAACAATTTCAGTTTAAATAAAAAATAATTACAAAGCAAAAGGACTTAGCTTTACTGTTTTTCAAAGAAGGAAGCGGGTGTTGTGCCAGGGCAATGGTTTTTATTAGATCTAAGAACTATTTACTATTTTTTTCTTTTAAAACGTGCATTTTTACATCCCTTATTCTTTATTATGATAATGTGTCACTAATTTATAGCACCATTGAATGCAAACACTTTATCTCAGGCTTTTGTGAGTTGCCACGATATTTCTAGTGCAGGGTGATCTATGGGCAGAAAGAAACCACTTACGGTTCCAATCTGAATATAAATCCTTGGAAAGAGGCAGACAGAAGAGAGGGAAAAAAAGAGGGGAGAAACAAAAGATAATTTTAATTCCTTCCTTTCTCAGTCTAAAGATCAAGTCTTTCAAATCCCTTATAATACACTTCAAAAAAGACGACTGAAGTTGCTACAAGTAGCAGAGCGTCTCATTGTGGGTTCAGCCCTGCTTTGATGCTAGTTGAGAGATACAACGTCATACAATCTGTGTACATATAGTGTGTCTGTGTGCGCACACAGCGTAGGATTAGTACTGACTATGTAGATAAGACTGTATAAGTCTAAAATAGATGGAGAACTTTGTATTTTTCATTTGACTAGTGCCTGATGGTGCTGTTTGTAATGTTGCAGAGCTATTATTGAAACTTACCTGCAATCAAACCCTTTGTTCAAAGGTTTAGAAATACCCAGGGAATATTAAGGAAAAAAACCCAAATAATTGTGTCAAACAGCCAAGAGTCTCGCATTTAAAAAAAAAAAAGGCATTTTGTCCTGTTTTTAAGTAGAAAACAATGAGTATCTCCTCCTTTTCAGCATTTTTAGTTGCCCAATCAAGACTGCAAATGGAAGAGAAGAAGTTTTCATTTGTGTTTTGGATTCATATTTTTAATTTATTATCTACCTCAATCTATAGCTTCAGGATGTGCACGGCTGCTTCCACAAGAACTTCTTAGTAAATCCACAGTGAATCACTCAAATTCATGTCTCAGTGTAACAGCCTCCTATTACAATTACAGTCCAGCATTTAGCAAGTACAAGCGGAACAAAGCAGGACAACAAAAAAACTCTCATAAGCCAAGGGAGAGATGTCTGTAAGTAGTGTGCACTCTTCCTTCCAGAAACCGTTCTGGCAGCTGAGTCTCCTAGCCTGGCCACATTGTAGTAAAGTTAGAAGCATGGAAAATCAATCATGATCTCATATAGGTTGTGCACAGAGCAGCAGCGCCCATTGCCTTTACTTAACCAGTGGTCACATGGAGTCAAAGTTCATTCAAGACTTACCTCCTGAAGCTTCTTTTTACTTGTGAGGATTGTTGGTCTGGCAGGCCCATGTGATGCAAGAAGAGGAGGAAAATGACACTGTCTCCTCAGGCACAATTGGCAGGATACTGCAGAGAGCATTCCAGCCTTCAGCTCTACTGTGGCCAGATTCAGGCTTTGGGAAGGAAGGCTCTCCCCTTCCCACCTACCTATCTGCAGATATGTCTGTCTCTGAGCTCCACCAAACCCACTCCCACCTCCAATCCACTACCTACCCAGTGCTCCTAGCAGCGATCGCCAAATGCACCCTCCTGTTCCTGGCACAGCCTCACCCAGAGAGTCAGGGTTAAACTTGGCAGTCCCTCACCTTTAGCAGCAACAGCTGCCACTGCCTGTCTCTCTGTGGCAGGCGCAGGAGGGCTGATTCAGCCATGTGGGCTACCTTCATGCCTTGAACAGCTGCTCCCTGTCTCCTCCAGGGAAGCAGTGGTAAGCCAGATGAAAGCATCGCGCAGACCACCAGCTGAGCCACACTCACCTAGAAGCGTTCCAAGAGCCTTAGCTCTGTTCCTAGGGACAAAACTTCTCAGGGAGCTTATATCCCACTGCCCAACAACTGGCTTTGCTACCAGTACACATTGGGGCCAATCTCATCTTGTTCCTTCCTTCCCTGCCCCACTGGCACATACCAGAACAGCGGATGTTAATGACTTGTAGACATAAAAGTCTAAGTCGCATATTCTTTCTTCCCAACCTGTTTTTTCTTGCTTCAGTCAATCCATTTGTCAGTCACTACAGCAAACTGCATATACCAACTCTTTCTGCAACAAGGACTTCTACATACCCCTGACGAAGCTGCTACTATGATTGTTGTTAATGTGTTAGTGCTAAAAAAAATATAATCTTATGCCAATGTTTGTTTTTATAAAAGAACTGTAATATAAACCTGCCATTCAAACTAGGAATATGGAAAGGGCTGGAAGGTAGCTCCTGAGTCATGCAGAGCTTGCTTTTCATGATAGGGGACTGGGTATCACTTAATTCCTTTGATCCATGTCTCCCACAACACATACATGCACATGCATACATACTCTTACCTCGTTCCTCTTACTATTAAAAACTTTCCTTTAAAGGTATTACACTTGGCTGACTTATAATACAGATTTCAGAGGTCAGGGTGACATACATGAGAGCTAAGGATAGACCACGGTTAGTCAGAAGGATCTAGCTATGAATATTGCAGAGGAGATTAGATGATTTCAGAGTCCAGGCATCTTTAGAGAAGATGGCAAGACAAGCTTTCCCTTAAATAAGTCCTCCCATGACAAGAACGACTCCCTCAATACTGACCAATCCCTGCTTCCCAGACACAAACACATCTATGGGAAGGGGCAATGAAGGAGGGAGTGGGGGGGAAGGGAATAAATACATTTTCAATTGAAACCTTAGAACATTGCAGTAAAGCACATACACTAAATGAAATTATTAAAAACTGAAAGTAAAATCATATCCCACATCATTAATTTCTCAAGCAGAGCTTTGTCCCTGAAAAGGGGAGAAATAGGAATATATCATGTGGTCCTCTTAGGGACTTCTTGTGCTGGATAAATTACAAGATATTATTCAGAGACTACAGTGTTCAGGGACAACCTGGAACTCCAGGGTATGCAGCCAGATATCACTTACCCTGACTTATTCTGAAGATGTAGCAATGCAAGTACACTGTTTTCCGCCAACTTCAGCCATAGACGTCGTTTGTGCTAGGATGTGTGTACTAATTTTAGTTACATATATGTTCCCCAAGGACTTCTGACAGGTGATTTATCATCAGTGAATGTCGTGAAGGCATGCCGCTCCTCTCCGAATCAATCCTTCTATCAGAGTCTTAATAAGCTAACCGATAAATGCATTTTGTACTATCACTTTCTAGTAATTGGTTCTCAAAGCTTGCTTTTTTCAGACTGCTCCTTTGATATTCTGTAATGCCATAGACTGTCTTTGAAGAGTGAATAATAATGGAGAGCTTTAAAGAGACTTGTAAAAGTTATGAAGTCATAAAACTCTATTTGATTCCTCCTTCAGTCTATTTTCTGAAAGTGTGCTGAATTTTAGTAGTGAAGAGATCTTATGGGCTTTGAATGAAACATTCTTTTTCCTCTCAAGCCACAGTTTCTACTGCACTATCCTCATTGACATTTCATTGCCTTCAGGATGACGGGATGTATATAGGATTTTTTTTCCAAGTCTCATATCAACACTGTTTTGGGACATTTGGCCAAAAAAATGTATGCCTACTCTCTAGGGTTTGCTTTTCAAATGTATGGTGTAAATCAATTCTGTATGGAGCTACAGTCATTGTGATACAGAAGATATGCCAAAACACACTTTTGCAAATAGGGGTTGTACTTGTTTTCCTTTCCCTCCTTGTTCCTGGCAACTGTGTATATGAGCTTCCCATAAATTGAGTCAATTTCTCTTCCTCTTTTCCAAAGGTGTGACTATGTTGTGAATAATTGATGCTTCTGCAAAGAAAAATAGCTTTCTTAATCATGTTGCACAGTTTCGACTTCCACCAGCCCATTAACTCAAAATAAACTACTACGCATTCTGTCTGCTCAGTGTCTGCACAGTGACATTTACCAGGAGAGGGGCAGACAAGAAATAGTCAGTGACTGGAGATTTTTACAGACCAGAATAGTGACACTGTAA
>NW_009193687.1:3946-23336 GCF_000690835.1 Fulmarus glacialis | reverse complement strand
ATCACCTCCTTTTCCAATCTCCTATGTCCTTTTCTAGACACAGCTAAAATGATTGTTAGAAGTGCCCCTTGACATGTGTTCAAATCCAAAATACAGGTATTAGAATTCACTTGAAAATTTAAAAAAAAAGAAAAAGGAAAGGAAAAGCAATTTAAGCATTTGCTGGTTCCAGGACATATAGCAGAAAAGACATTACCATTACTAAGCTCATTTCTGAAGTCAACAGATGCTCTTGCTACATTTAGAGAACTTGGAAGTTGTTTGCTCTGTGCTTTGTTACAGGAAAAACCTTGGAAGTAGTTTCAAAAGACTGTATCCAGAAGGCTTTATGCCAATCCTACTTAAACCAGCATTTCTGATATAGCTGAAAACAACTTTTACAGTTGTGAGTAGGTATAAATGTCACAGGACATTTGTAAGTACACATGAGCCAAATTAGAAACAACAAAAGAAAGTCTGATGTTATCAGCCCAGCATATTTCATGCAGCCAGTCAGTGACAGCAGCCCACAGATGCTGAGGCCAGAGATGCTTTAGTAAACAGAACAATTTGCAGCATTGTATGAGCCATCGGCATAGCAAAATAAACTTTCTGGAGGCATGTGGTTATGTCTTTTCCTGAAAAAAAAAGTGAAAGGCACAAAATAACTTATCAGCAAGAGTTGATTAACAACTGCCAGCTATGTATCATACAAGTGGAGGCAAGAGCTCTTTAAATGGAACTTACAGAGGTACTATGGCATTTGAGTAATTAATACCGTGCCCTTGTATCAACTATCTTTGTGTCCTGTTTTAGGGAGAAAAACCCATACCTTCTTCTTGTCACGGTCTTATACTGCCATCAGACACCTGATACACAAATGATCAGTATTTAACATTGCCCCCTACCCTGGACACATCCAGTCACATCTAGTAATTGATGATTCATTCACAGTAACTCCTTGCAATTATCATGGCAGAGATTGGGAAAAGATAGGCATACATGGTACTAAAACTGAATAACCACAAAGTATTTCACCCATGCATTCTCCATGTGCTGCCTCCATTTATGGGTAATAGCACTATTTGCAGACAACGGCAGCAAAACTTTTCTCTGGGGATTTATTTATATCATTGTATTTCTTGGATTATGGTCTGTATTTTCTAGTGTAGTAAGTGCCCCAGAGAAACACTTTAGTGCAGCAATCGAGAGGAGTCCATTTTCCTGCCCAGTAATACCTGCATCCTAAACCATTCAGTAGGAGGAGTGCATTAATGCCACGCTGTACTGTGAACTACTTTCATCCTTCCCCAGCCTCCACTACTACTAACAGAGGACAGAGGGATTGCAGTCTCAAATTACTTACTCAAATGTAAGTAATTAATTCACCTGAACCATGCCCATAGACTGCTGAAAGGTAGGATATAGCTTCTGTGTTTTAATAGTGTTTACATTTTAAAATTATGACCCAAAGCTATTGTTAAAGTCCACTAATAGAAAGAGGTGGTGAGTGAAAGATTGGGTTATTGACATACCTTTCCCGTGAAAAACTTGAGGCAAATCTGAGACAGTGGTCTACTTCTTTGTAAATTTTCCTGTATTAATCAGTATAGATAGAATGTACACTCGTTGATGCCCTATGTTTCTTACGTAGATTATCTATCATCCATTGTCATGTGTCCTAAATTACAAGTCCCTACTGCTTGGGCTGAATAATAAGGCACTTGTAACAGCAGCTAAAAGAAATAAAAACAAGCAAGCAAAACCAGAGCTTTTACTTCCTTTCATTCTTATTTTTCCCTGTCCTTTTAACATCCAGCGAGCCACAGAATGAATGACAAGGATTAAATTATTTGGCTGCCAGATTATCTCAGTGAGTGCTCTTAGCAGAATATCCATGCAGATCACAGAGACAGCAGGATATGAGCAGGTGAATCAGACTCTGCAGGGTCACTGCACATCTGACTCTCACTGTATTAGCTGCTCCCTGGTATTAAAAAGACTCAGAAAAAAAAGATAACCCATCTAAATGAATGCTAAATATTGAACTAAATCAAAACCAATAGATGTGGACTTTGATAGTCTAACAAATCTGACCTAAAGGAATAGGAATTCTGCAGATGACCTACCTGAAAACTCCCATCATGCTTACACCTGCCCATCCTTTGAGGTACATTTTGTTTAGTTCCTGTAAAATAAAGACATGTCTTACTAACAGGACATATGAAATGCTGAAGTGTAGAAACTAAAATTCCAAAGCTACCATCTTGTCTTCAGAAACCTTAAACTATGCTTTCAAAATGGTCATTGTTATGGTGCAGTCCCATTGTTTCTTTGTTGCATACATTTTCTCATTAGATTGAAAGGTGGTTGGGCAAGAGGACACCCCCCCCTGTATTTTACCTGTGCAGTGCCTTGCACAATGAAATATTTATCTCCAAATGGAGATTCCAGGCTTTACTACTACATGAATAATATATGTAACTTGAGTTATAACCTCCCAAAGACCTATTTACAAGTCAATTTTTCTGTCTGTTCAGCATTGTGCTTCTGACTACAGCCACTGATAATATTTTCTTACTTTACAAATAAAGTTTGTATTTTAAATAACCTAACCGGTCTATGTATCCGTTAACTGTTCTTTCTCCCCTTATCTAAAGTACACCACTTATTTAAATTAAACGTTGCCATTAGCAACTTAACCTAATGAGCAAGTTACCCCAGTGGATGAGACATCCAGAAGTTCAACTTAAATAAAGAGCAAAAGAATTTACTCTGATCATAGGGGATTGCTTGGTGGGGAAAACCAGCAGATGAAAAAATTGTAGACTCTCATGACAAGCACCTACAAAGACAACGCCTTCTTCAGGTACAAGCTCCACTTTTTACAAACCACTTTAGGACAGTGGACTGTGCTTCTACTCAGAACATCTTAACAGAAGAGAAAAAAGGTTCTATTAAATTTTTTTATAGAAAGGAGAAAGAACTGAGACAACACAATTTGCTTGCCTAGTCACTCATTAAGTTTTCCCTGATTCCTCTACATAACTGAATTTCTAAGGATATTCAAAGCGCTACTTGACTAAGACCTTAGCCCAGACATACTGTCAATTCTGGAACATTCTCTCTTGTGCTGAAGACGCCTAGCATCAGCTGCCCTCTAAAAGGCATTCAGTAAAAATAACTGAACTTAGTAAACAGATGTAATAGAGTAAGTCAAGAGCATTTGTGTTTAGTAACCTTGGATTTTTAGGTATTTTTAGGTAAATCCCTCTCTGTATATTTAAGTGCATGTTGCTTTGGGAACATTACTAAGCAGTGGTGCTACAGGGAAGAGTTGACTACATAAAAAAGAAAAAAAAAAAGTTCCTCAGCCATTGTGCACTTATCTTGGGATTTCTAAGATGGACTGCACCTTCCAAGGAAAAGTCTGACTAAAACACTAAATGGAAAATCTGCAGTTGCCGCCTTGGTTATGTGGGCTTCACAGCTCCTGTTGTGTCTCTCAGGCTCTTTTAAAAAGAGTCGACATGTCCAATAGGCCGGAAAAATGGAAAAACTGAAAAAGAAATGACACTTTACTTAAGCCTGTTGATTAGGCTAAAAGCTTCCAAATGCTAAGTACTAAAGATAAGGCATACTTCCCAGCAGTGGAAAATTGAATATTGAGTTATAACAATTGCAATTGCCATTCCTGAGCCTTCTAAGTGATGAGTGGTTTCATTACAGATAATGTTGACAGCATGACAGCTCTCCGTGAGAGGTATAAATACCTGCCATACAGCTAATACAGTGTGCTTACCTGCTTCTGGCAGCTAGAAGAAACTATCAATACATATGACAAGATACTAGAATGGACTTCCTAAATTAATAAATTCAGTGCCCACTATCAGCCAGCTATGTCACACAATCCCCTTCATAAGCTGATTAAAGAACATCCCCAAAACTAGTTGGGGAGAGAGGGATTTTTACTCCCACTACTTTTCCGGGAAGGACATTGCAGAACCTCAAACATCTGACAGTTAGAAACTTCTGATTTCCTGCCTAAATGTAGTAATGACCCAGTTTGTTCTTATGCCAAATTTTCCTTTTGGGTAAATGGCTGTTTGCCCTCTCTGGTGTTTTCAACCAATACATCTGTATGCAGCAACTGCATTCCCTCTAAGCCTTTGCTTTGTCAAGCTAAACAAACCAAGTTATCTTATTCTTTCTTTCTTAGGATAAAAAGACTTCATGCTAGACTGTTTGCCTTTGTAGGTTTTTTTCTGGCTTATATTCCAGTATTAATTAATCCTTGTCAAACAGGAGCACCTGTACATAGTGCGAATAGTATATAGTATTGTATCTAGATTTTATAGGATGGATCTGTGCCTCCTCATCTCTATCCACCCAACTCATCAAAGATTTTTTTTTCATGGCTGCATCATACAGTCAGGTCTGTCATATTGTTACTAATATTTGAGTCTTCTTTGCTACTGGCATTTTGAACAGGTAATCTCCCAGTTGATAGCAAACATTCTTGTTTTTATCTACCGAAATTAGGACTTTGCATTTTATATCACTAAATTGAAATCCATTTCTAACAAGCAAGGTAGTTAGCTCTTCTCATACATTTGCAAGTCCCTTTGGGGAATTAAATCTTTTCCATCTTTGGGGCATCATTTTATCCCTTAGTTCTTTGCAAAAATAGGAAATAAAACTGGTTACTACCTCAACTGAGGAGCTTCATTATTATTCCTTCTCCAGTATTATATTTCTCCTTTCAGTATAAACTCCTTTTAACGCTAATTGTGGTGCTTTAGGCCATTCCTCAAGCCTGTTTATAATTCTTACATTAATACCAATTTTAAAATTATCTAATAGGTAAGTTTATGTAAATATAACATGCTCTATCTCAAGCCTCTTCCTGGACTGCAACTATGGTGTTCGTATACTTTTCTTACTGTAAGACACTACCGCTTTTCGCAGGAGACACTGCCAGAACCCAAACTACAAAAATGATGGTTTCCTGCACATTAAGAAGATTTCTTAAGAAGTTCTTCTGGTAAATAATACAGTAATAGAGTCAAGAGCTTCTAATGTTTTGTCATGGTAGACTATCCATTCAGATATTTCCACACAGTAGATAGAGTCTAAAATTGTGTAATAATGAGGGCCCTCCTTTTCTTTCCCATCCTTTTCTTCTCCATTCCCACCCCTTCCTTCTGGCGGGTTGACCCCAGCCAGCAGCTGCACAACGCAGCTGCTTGCCCCAGCAGCAGGATGGGGGAAAGATTAGGAAGAGCAGAAGTGAGAAAACTTGCAGGTCCAGATAAAGTCAGTTTAATAACTGAAAGAAAGTGGAAGAAAAAACCCAAAACAAGTGATGAAAGGCCATCACCCACCACTTCCCTCAAATACACCAATGCCCAGCCAGTCTCTGAGCGACGGCCAAACACCTCCAAAGCCATAGCCAAAGCTTTCAAACTGCAGACAAAGAAGAGAATGAGACACATGCACTTGCAGTTGACTAAAAGAATCTTGCTTTTCAGAGTTGTTGTCATACTAATTTACATGTGTGTACATTTTCAAGGACAGCACATCAGTGCTGCCAGCATGTGAAGGGAAAACACGAAAGTTTAATTAATTGATTTAATTAATTGAAGGATTTTTATAAATCAAAAGCGCATTTTGGAAAATTCACAATGTTCAGGATTAGCCTCAGAAACATGGAAGCAAAAGAAATTGGGGCTGTCAAGCAAAATTTCATCTTCTGTATTTGAAAGAGACATTGCTTGGTTTAAAAAAAACAAGACAGACAATGACTAGTAGGGATATGGTACTCCATAGATGCAGGGCCTAATTGAACCATTAACATCCATGGAATAGTGCCATGCTGATCTAGCAGTACTTCCTAGATTGATCATGGCTTGGGGGAATCTTTCACAAGACAAAGAATACCTTCTTTTGTATGGCCAACTCAGTTAGAAGGTGCTAATGACAATAATATGATTTTAAAGCACTCCTAGGAGCTCAGGATGTTCTTTGATACCTTAGTTTATGCCTAAGGGCTGAGGAGTAGGGGAACAAAGTAGGGATATCAAATAAACAGCAGTTAAGGGTTTGATCCAAACTGTAAGACTGAAGATATAACTTGCATCAGTGCTACCTTTAAGTAAAACCGGTTCATTTGCAGAACCCCAGAACTAGATTAATTTTTAAAATAAAATTACCATAGTAAGTAATATTCCAGCACATACACCTTTTACACAGAGCCTAGAAGATACAGAGGCAGAGGGCTTGCTGCTGTCATCTCTGACCAAGGTATCTATTCATATAGTACAGTTTAAGAGAATGATGCAGTCTTCCTGCAACTTAATTTTTCCCCTCTTTTGTACTCTTCTTTTTTTTTTTTTACTCTTTCTTGAACCATTTGTTTCTATAAATTGCTCAGTTCAGGCACTTAACTTTCTCCACTGGAACTGTTGTTTTATGTTTAAAGGGAAACCATCTAGGTCATTGACATACAGAAGTTCTTGGAGGAGTATTCGCACTCTGCTCTACAAACCCCGTTGCAGGAACACTCACGCACCTTCTTCCCCATCTTCCTCTGCAGGTATACTTCCTTCAGCATGTCCCACCCAAAAGCACTCCCTTGTCCCTATCCCCTTGGCACAGTGACTTACCTGCCTCGGGGAGCCAATGAACCAATTTCTGCAAGGGAATTCCCCTCCGCAGAATGGAGACTACTATATCAACTAAGTATCTGTCCTATTACAGAATGCGTTACAAAGGGGTCCAAGAGAAAGACATGAAATTGGAGTGCTGGTGCACAAAGGCAAATTATTTGCTGAGGTGTAAAGAATTTGTTTAATGTTCTCACCTAGTCTAATTTCATACATTTCTTTTGTCTCTCTATTGTTCCAAAGGCATAAATATATATAAATAAACAGGGATTTGCATGTGTGTAAATGTATAAGTTATTTTTACTAATGGGCACTTCTAACTGGGATAAGCTCTTGCTATAGAATCCGACTGCACCAAATTCAGGCATGTTCTTAGAGATGCTTTTAGTATAAGTAGTTAAAAAATAAAGTAGTTAAAAAATATAGAAATCATTCACAGAATTTAGATTTGCAAACATGAACTGTGAAAATTTCATTGACAATTTGGACCACCTCTCATTTTAACTGAGCTTTAAACTGGTTTGTACTTCATGATTCTTCCTCTGGTTTTATATTTATAAAAATACTTCATAGCATATCTATAACATTTTATGGTACATACCTAAACAGCATATTCACTCATTCTTTAATAACTGATACTTTAAGGTATACAGCCATAATACAAGAAAGCACTAAAACAATGTATTTGTTGAAATAATGAGGCAGGAAAAACAAATAAAAAAGACACCACTGCTGTAGCTGATTTTACTTTTAAAACAGTCCATTAGATGTCTTTTGGCAAATTACTTACATAGTTATTTAAGCCAATGGATAGCTCAGGGAATTGTTTCCGTGGCTTCTAATAGAATTCTAAATTTCTTTATTTTACTTCTTTTATTGCCATTGGTTGCACCAGACATCTGGGAACAAGTTAAAGAAAACCCAACAACAAAAAAGAAGCTTTTTGACACTGAGGTCAGAGAATAAAAAGCTACACTGAGAGATCAAACCTACCACAATGAAGAAGGCGTATCCGGCCAGGAAAGGAGGACCCGTTCTTTTTTCCCAGGGCAATACCATTTTCCTATGTGAATATATACAAAGAGCTCAAATTATTCATGCAAACATTTCCATTAGGGTCAACGGGAGTGCAGTGAGCAGGACGTATAATAGCATTTCCTTGAAATCAGCAGGGACCAGGAACTCTGTTGTGCTAGATATAGTTTATACATACTGAAAAGTCTTTTGGGTTTTTACTGTCTAAACTATAAAAAACTAAGAGGAAGAGAGAAACAGAGGCACAGTGCAATTAACACCTTGATGTACCTTCATGTATATAAACATTAGTTTCTCATTGCACAAATGTTTAATTTTTTGCTGGACCAGGGCCAAACTGACTTGACAAAGGTCACACACGTAATTGCTGTGGAAGAGTTAAGCATTGAATTCCGTTATCCTAAAATCCAAAGTACATCAGTATTCAGCCCCAGACAATTAATCCTGTTATGCCAAATCCAGGCAATAACATGCTATGCATATTTACTTCTGTAACATTTTTACTGTATTTTTGTAAAGTGATAAAAAAGATTAAGAATAATAAAAAAGATCTAACAATACATGAAAAGATTTTTTTCTTAATTTAAACGATGGGAAAAAACCTAGAAAGCATAAAAGCAATCAGGTCAGATTCCTTAATGGCACCTGCTATATATTATTCATGTCCCTAAAGCATTTATAATGTGTAAACCCATTCATTTTAAAATAAATATTTTAAAACTGCCTCATTTACTATCATTTTAAATGTACTTGCCTATAAGGCATATGATAATATTCTCTATGACAGAACAGAGCTATCTTTTTTTTTCCTAATGAAGCAAAATATCTGCTAGAACAAGTTAAAATCAAATCCTCCTATTAAGCAGTATTTTCAGTACGTAGTCTTTCCAGAACAGGCAGTTGCATGTAGCATTTATGAAGTCTCTGAAGTCATGGTTGGACAACATGACAGGACATAGCATGAACTGTTTGACTGAAGCAACTACAATGCAAAAAGAAATAACAGACTGTCAGATCAAACAGGAGGTATCTGATGGAAACCTCTTGTGACAAATTAGAACCTCTTTGGTCTCTGAAAAGTGGGTAGCAAAGCAATGCCCTAAATAAGATTCACTATTCATCAGTCCTTGTATTTGCAATGTTTTTCAGTCATTTATTTTTGTTGTTTCTTCATTCCTCCTCAAATCATGTAGGTAGCAGGAGCTGCCAGTCTTTAAGGAATGGGGTATCTGATGCAGTATCTGATGCTGGATTTATTTTGTTCTGTTTATAACAAAAATGGATCCTTTCAAAAGTAGAATCAGCTACCACAGTGATGTCATTTGTTTTGTTTTATTTGCTTGGTTTTAAATGCTGGAGCTGGATTCGACTTAGATCTGTAAGTAAGAAATAATACACCCAAATAAAGACATGGAGTCTTTTCCTTTTTGTTGGAGGAGGTAGGCTATTATACAAAATGTATGTTTTTATCCAGATAGTACAATACAGCTGATGCAAATCCTCTAGAGCCCTTGTAAAACTCTGTTCTAAGAGTTGACAGGACCTTACAGCGCTCAGCATCTCACAGAGCTGAGCACTTCAAATAGACAAGTCATCTACGCATACATTTATGCAATTACATTCCAGTTACAAAGACCCTTAACAGTTCTTAAGTAGAGAAAAACAGCCATGTCCACCAGACACTACCTACATGACCAACTTCCATATGTATCTATATGCATTTGCCTCAGGAAATGCATTATTAAGGACCTACCAATCAATTTTTCTGGATTCTAAATATTTTTCTATGAAGTACTGAGAAATTTTTACCAATTGCGTAACTGCAGCCAATCTGTGAATTACTCCAACCCCAAACAGTTTCCCAGTTTAAGTTTTGTCTCCCTAAAAGAGCTGCCTTGTCTTTATTTCATATAGCAGTGCTTTCTCATATAACTAAGTAAATAAAAATAAATAACTGAACTCTAGTGGTTATGGTAAATTGTTCTACGTAGATTGCTGCCACGTATTGCTTCATTTCCACAATGGTGGTTCACTGCATACTGACAACTGAAAACTGTTCCTTTAGAAATCTCTTTCCACATGCCTTTGTCTTCACTCACCAATAGCTTAATTTTTTATCTTTTCAGTATAGACACTGACAGGTCACATGTATCAGAACATAAAGAGTTGTCTCGGCAGATAAGACTACTGGTCCATCAAGCCTGGTAGTCTGTCTTTACTATATCTCAGAGGAAAGTGCAAATCCTCATAATGCGATAAGCAATTATGCAATGGTACCCATAAGGGCAACATTTCTTTTCCACTTTGACAATCAGAAGCAAAAGATGGTATTATCCTTTAAATAGTTTCCTATGCTGTGCATGACAGACTCCCTTCCCTATGATTGACATTCAATAGGACACCGTCGTAGCTAATAGGCTCAAAATCTAATTTGGCCGAAGAAGAACAATAGTAAAAAGCAAGGTTAGCAGTAAAACTGTTTTTGAAAATGAAGACTGAAACATAGAGAAAAAGCTGGATTCTGTGGCATTAACTTTAACGAAGTTTTATGTGCAAGCTGTCCGATGATTTCAGATTCACACATGACTGAGGAAGACAAAACAAATTTTAAGATCATATGTTAAGAACCATTTGGAACAGTCATGGAGTCCATGACCTGGATTTACCTGCTCTCCTATAGTAAACTCTGAATACTAGCCTTTAATGGCAACAACCACTCGTACAAAGATACTGCTCTAATTCCTGTTTCCTGGTGGTATTTTGCACGTCAGCTCCCCTGAAAAGGACTGTCCAAAAGAGTAGCAGTGATGTTTTACTGAAATTAATCAAAGCCTATAATTGCATTATCCTGTGATTCTAGCACTTCTGGACATACTGCTCAACAATCTGCTGAGCTTGGAATAGCTCAGTTTATGTCATTTCCAGCCTACTTTGTAATTATTTTCCATAATTTATAGCAGATTATGCAGAATGTCCCACAGAGATCAGCAAACCATCTGAACTCTCTCTAGCTCTGACAAAAATCATTGAGATGTCAGATGACTGTGAGTTCAGATTTCCTTTCTATTAATGGGTAGTCATATTTCCATTCTTTGGAACCCTTATTTTTATCCAGAATTTGACATCTTCTCCCTTGAAAGGAGTCAGCTATTAATCCCTGCTGGCGTTTGAACTTAATCAGTGGGAAGAAAGAGCAAAAGTAGAAAAATGAGAAAGAATATCCACACAACATTTTGGAAAAAGTTAGTTGTATAGAAATTTGTAATAGAAAGAAAAAACATGTTTTCAGGGACAAATTAGAAACTTTTTGAAGGTTATTAGCTTTGTATTTTATATTAAAACATGTTATCCCCCAAAACATTTGAAAGATCAAAAAACACAGGAGAGGAATTTTTCTGAGTTCCTTAAATGGAAACAACTGGAATTACCTGAAACTGAAAACGAAGGAATTAATGAGATAAGAGCAAAGAGAGAGCTGTTAGTTTCCAGAATATCAGTTAAATACGATATGTCAAGCTCAATACAGTGTAAGAAACTGGAAAGTTCTTAAAAACAGATAAACAACATTAGCAAATAAATACACTGTGTGGGAGAAGGAGATTCCACATTTGTAGCAGGATAGACATGCCCTGACTGGTCTTTTCTGTTTAGAACTGTTGTAAGTCTGTGCATGTAAATAACAGAACAGGAGAATATAAAAGTTTCTGACTTTTTTGAATAAGTACATATAAATGAGTACATTTATGATTAATTTCCATGAAAGCAAATGTAAAATAAACATTTTAAATATGATGTGCATTGGGTTATCTGCAGTAGTATATATTTCTAAAACAAATATGCCATCTAAAAGGGAAATGCCATCTAAACTTAGGCTTCTAAGTTTACAAGAGTCAATATTGTTTGTCCAGAGCTTGCTGTTAAATTAGTCTCTATTTTAGCAGCTGTTTTCATACAGGACATTTTCACCAGAAAGCGTTGTGTGTGGGATTTTCAGTGATATGAAAATCTAGGAATGTTGATATAAAACAGACAACTAAAAGTTGTGTGTATGTTTTCAGAAGGGACTTTACTGTTTTTAAGCACCTTTACAATAAAAGACCAATCTAGAGCTCTACAGAAAATTGTCAAAGACCCACCAATGCATCACAGAGCACGTAAGCCTATGGGCTAGAGCTGTGGTTGCTTTACAAGTTCTTTCTGAAGGAAGAGCACTTTGAATCTTGCTTTATGTCTGCTGCAGTCATCTACGGTTACACCTGTCTGAGTTCATAGGATGGGTCTGATAATTACTACACTATTGGTACCATCCTTGCTTTTCAACCCCAGCTTCAGCAGGCAAGGGCAAGATTAGATTTACTAAAGTAAATATTTCATCTACCTGATCTGACAGACTGATGTAATTCGACCTGCAGTATTTTTAGGCAATGACTACCGTTAAGTTAGTCAGCATATGAAAAATACCTTCTTCCCTCCTAGCATCCTATATCTCATTGATCTACCTCCCTGTAATACACATAAAAAGATGACATTTCTTTAAACACTGGCTCTCCTGATTGAATATTTGCCTTTGTCACTTGTCAATAACCCTAGCTCCTAATGACTTTAAAAAAACAGTTCTTCAAACCACTAACTTGTACATTATTTAGCCAGATTTACTTAAAATGCAGACATGGCCTAAATCACCTGCTACTTTCCTAAACTACATAGGTAACCTAAAGATACATAAAGTGATTACACACAGTAAATTAATGGTAATCCATTGCCACCCCTAGACAGACATATTTTCCAGCTTGCTAAGATCTAAATGATTATGTCTAGGGCCTCCACCATGTGCAAATGTGAGGCTGCTGAGGGTCAATGGGTTATAACCTGAAACTCTCAGTCACAGCTCTCCAACTTGGGCTGATGGAGTCTACATTAAAAGCTTTTGTCCAATGATCCTTCCCTAGCAACAAATAACAAAAGATACTTAAAAGTTTGATGCTGAAATAGTATCTCAACTATAAATCTGGTCAATATTCAGTTCCACATGGCTGGATGAAGTCATCCAATCTTTCCTTGTATCTCATGCTTGTTACGCATATATGTCTAAGGAGATACAATTGCCTATGAGAAATATATTCTAGAATGTTTAAAGAAACCAGGGAGGAAAGTCATTTGAAGCTAGGGACCTAATTAGGAATACATTAAAATTCCAGGCTCTCAGCTGTACTAGAAAACTCAAAAGCTTGACTGCATCTGCTTAACATTGGGATGTATCTCCAGGGATAACCAAGTATGTCTAAATGCTTCCTATCCACAGGGACTGGTATGGGTGAAAGACTGGAGTGATATGAGAACTGGATTTGGAGACTGTCCTCTTGAATATTGCTTGAGATTGTTAATTTTTTTACAATGATGGCGAAGAGCAAGAAAAAGAAAAGTTACGGGCTTATTTCAGTGTTTGGGCAATCCACAGAACACCAGAATTCCAGAAGAAAAAGCATATGCCCATTTTCTAGCAGACTTTTCATGTAGAAATAACATTGATTAAACTGGACAAGCTGCTGTAAGTTCATTGCATCATGTTCCACATTTGGTCCCAATTCCTTTCTGGCTGCAGTTCAAGTTGGTTTTTATCACATTTACAAAGCCTTGAATAGCCTGGAATCTTAGTACATTAGAAAGTGATTTCCTTAAGCTTCACTGTGGAATCTTCCACTCATGACTGGTTTTATTTATCTTCCACTCATGACTGTATTATATACAATATATAATTTCTTCCAAAGGCAGCAGATCCCAGTAACAGCAGAAGTGATGGCAGAAGACAGAACACAGAAGGAAACTGAGTTTTTGAAATGGCTTAATGTAGTTAGAGGGTAAAGACAAAGAAAAGAACAATTTTAGAAAACTTGAAATTTTTTCATATTTAGTTCTTGGAAGAAGTCAGTATTCATTATTTAAATAAAAACTTCCCTGAATTCATGTGTGTTGATCAATACTACCTCCTGAGACCTTTTCTGTCAATACATCTTATTTGATAAGAGACATATGCAATTCACTCCTTTTTGTGATCCTGAAGAATTTGAATTTACAGTTGCAGAAAGCAAAGATAACTGATTCAGCTTTGACTTTTCAGCTGTATGCCTCACAATGTCTATAGATTGTCAGAAAGCAGACCTGGGTGAAGTGATAAAGATGTATTGTTATTTTTCACATTTGCAGGTTTAGGTTTGGGTTTTTTTTTGTAAAAGGACTACATTTCTGAATAAGGAAAGACTCTCCCATGCTCCAGTTAGAGTACTTTTAATTTAAATGGGTAGTCTGACAAAGGAAGTATTTTTACTTCAGGAAGTCTACACTTTCTGACTTCGCAGTGCAAGACTTCTCTCATAGCTTCTACTCTGTCTTTTGCTCCAGTATTGCAGGTTGGCATACACATAAGGTCAAATGACTTGGTGCCTCTCCAGTGGCTGCATTTACTATTATGTAGCTTATTATTTTAAGAGACCTCGTAGAAAATTCTTCCTTTCTTGTAAGAATTTATCTTCCAATATTTTTTTAATCGTGTGTAACAGGTCGCTGTTCAAGAAAAGCATCTCAGAGAAAGCAGTCCGTCTGGTAAGTTTAAGAGACTTTACAGTCAGTGTAGACCATTTCCACAAAGTCCATTGTATTATATAGCTGCAAAAAGAACCAGTCCTTTGTTAAAAGATCTTCAGCCCTGTGGAGTAAAAATACATTAAAATAACAAGAGATTTGGGAAGAAAAGGTGAAAGATGGAAGGCAGTAGTAGGACAGAGAAGACGTGATAATTCTTCGAGTAAGTAATGAAGACATTTAATTTGATAAATTCTTGTAAGAGTCAATTTAGGAACTCCGTTGTATTTTGCCAATTCTAAATACGTTAAGTGAATATTGACTTTGGGCTAAACTTTGCATAGTCAAGCACCACACTCAAAAAACCATAAAAGTAAAGGTGTTTTTTCTCTTTTTGCAATGGGAATCCTATTCACAGACACTCCATTTCCAGCAGTGTCCAGTAACAAGAGGAGAAGACTTAGAGGTCACTGACATTCCAGATGGATGAGCATTCCTTTAAGACTTCTGCAGCACTTGGAAAGATTGCACATATAGTCTCTGTTGTACAAACTTGGTAGGACTACAGATTGCAAGATGTCAGCAGTTCCAGACAACTGCAAGCACCTAAAAGATTCTCATCAATGTCAGATTAAAATTTTCCAGATGATACTTTAAAGCACTTTTAAGGAGACACCATATAGGATAATGGACAAAATTCAGTTATTATTTAGCAACTAAAATTCCACTAAAACTTTCACTTCCCACCAAACAATGCAAAGACATGCTCAGTATTGTCCAGACCTTAGCCAACCTCATTTTTTTCTTTATTAATAATACAGAATAACAATGTAAATACACAGCATCCTGGAATTCATTGACCACAGGACTCTCAACCTTTTAGACTTTTGAATTATACCAAAGGGGACCTACTAGACCTGTTGAACCAGCAGAAAGCCTACAGGTAAGCTCTCATATGTGGTAATTCTACAGTCAAGAACCCTCTTTAAATGCCCATCTCATAAATAACAGGCAAGACGTACTGTAAATAATTTCTTGGTGCTGGAAAATATTCCAGGATTTTAGACATGGGGTACACTACAGTGTACCCTACATACAATTTCCTTCATTTGGGGGGCTGAGGGGAAAAGTGTTCAAAGCTGATGATCTAAATCTCACAGTTTGAGTTTGTTTCTAATAATAACAGAAGCTTCCTGTTGAAGCACGAGACTGTTTTGTCACAGTTCATAAATTGTTGAAGTTTCCTTTTTGTGAAGTTTTATAATCAGTCCTTTTTAGCTTTATAAAGCAGTCTCCAGTTCAGTGTCTTCTATAAATCAAATACCTCCCACTTTCAAACTTTAATTGCCAAAACAGTGACAACAGCTCTCTTTTAAGTAGACAGAAAGTAAACTAAATCTGTTTTTAACACCCTGGTTTCACGGTTCCCATATGTGAAATGTCACCTGGCTACTTGAGAGAGAAAAGATGCCAATTTCAGTGATTGCCTACATGATGTGTTTTCTTCACCCTTGTGTGATAATGCATTTGGCATTAATGAAGAGTAAACTTGATAAGGTACATTTCTGAGTTTGTACATCCTTTTGAGTTTCAAATGAACAGGTTAATAAAATATTTTACAGAAAAAAGAACAATTATGGGTCACTTAAGAACAATTACAGGTATGTACAACAGTACTATCCAGATTGTGAAGTCTGTCAAAAATTCTGGAGGTTTATAGGAAACAGGGTATTTCCTAGATGTGTTGTCGCTTAAAGCAGTAGGCCTGATGCTGAAGTCACTATTAATACCCTAGTTCAAACTGTAAAACCATATTCAAAAATAAGGATTATTTGGCTCCTGGTATTTGTTTTGGATATCAAATAACAACAGAAATACAGATACATTTAACTAAGCTAAGGCTGAAAAAGAATTAAATTCATTATTTCATTTTGGCATCGATCTGGAATCCTTTGTTACACTAGTGATAATGTAGCAGAGATCCGACTAGATACTCTGTATTCCAAATTCATCGCTCTGTTACACTGGCCACAACCATACTATAACACTAAGGGTGCACGTTAGTTAAAAATTAGAAATTTGACCCTTCAGTACCAAGCTTTTCCAGATTTTGTCCATGAGACACAGTTCCGTGAGATGCAGTACG
The DNA here is from genome assembly GCF_000690835.1 of Fulmarus glacialis. Classification (NCBI taxonomy): domain Eukaryota; kingdom Metazoa; phylum Chordata; class Aves; order Procellariiformes; family Procellariidae; genus Fulmarus; species Fulmarus glacialis. Next base: position 6,932 of record NW_009193687.1, on the reverse strand, counting down.
ACAGCAGCAAATGAATGGGACTATATTGGGGGTAAAGAGGCATGGAGATAGATAAATACATAGATAGATAGATAAAAAGTTCATCTGGGACACAGAGTAACATTTCCAGAATATTTTTTAAAACTGTTGTTTTAAAGTCATTCCAGTTCACTGTTCAAAATATGCCAGGAGCTGCATGGGAACCTATGAAAGCCAGAAAGAGGAATTGGGTCTACGAGTTGTTAGGCCTTGCTGAATTGGAGCTATTCTGCACCTTGAAGAGGTTGAATTTCACCATAAAGGAAAGGCATTATGTCCTGTTCAGGTCATTTCTGTTAAGGTGGGGGAATCGGACCTTAGAAAAGAAGCACATCCCCAGATGAGTTAGTTGGCAAATAAAAGGAAGGAACAAGTAACAGCTGCACTGGGTCAGATGAAGGACCAACTGTTCAGTATCTCAAAGAAAGAACATGAGGAGACACTTTGGTGAGCGGTGTATGAAACAGGACAAATACAGAATGATGCCTGCCAGGGAGTATTTTCGCAGCTTCCTAACAGTCAGAGACTTAGAGGCTTCTTCAAAGTTGTCACCTATTTAACAGATGCTAAAGGACCTCTTATCCCTGAACTATGTAACTCTTTTTTGAATCCATTTATATTTTTGGCCTCCAGAAAATCCTGTGGATTCTACAATTTAACTTAGATTTTGCCTGGACAAGTATTTCATCTTATTTGTTTGAAATCCACTATTCAAAACTTCATTGGGTGACACAGGGTTTTTTTGCTGTGACAAATACTGAACAATTCTGCCCCATTCATCCTTGTGTGATCTGTGATTTCATAATCTGGTTTTATTCAATCATTATCACCTCTTTCCCAAGTTCTTTTCTTCTGGTCAGCATTGTCTCTTCTCATATGATGTAATTCAAAGTCTCTGATCACTCTTATCATCCTTTATTGCTTTACTGTATCTTTTTTGAGTTAGGGAAACAGAACTGCCAGATTCAAATCTGTGTACCACGGATCTATACAGACATGGGAATGTTTTGTCTTGTTCACAAATCCTTTCTTAATAATTCCCAACATTCTGGTTTTTTGATCACTTTTTTTGAAAGCTGACATTTTCACAGACTCTTCAAGGTAATTTCACAATCTCATTCCTGATTAGCAATATCAAAAGTCCTTTTGGTTACATAGGCAGTTACTTTTTATTTTTTAATGTAATTTTGCATTTATCATGCAAAGTAGTATCAACACTAAGTTATATCTGCTGTTTTATTTTCCTGTCACATAGTATCACAGTATCCTTCTGCAACATTTTGCAGTCAGATTTAGATTTTATTATCCTCAGCAATTTTATATTATCTGCAATTGTCACCTCAATATTCATTCCCTTTCCAGATCATTTACAAATATGCTGAAAAGCAAGGTCACAAAACAAGGTCCTGAGAGATTCCAAAGATAAACATGCTCCACAGCGACAAATGATCCCATATCCCTATTTCTATTTTTGTTTTCTATCTTTTCCTGTTCCTATCTTTTAAGCATCTTATGACATATCCCATGTTGATCTCATTTCTTTAATGACAATAAGCATTTGGTTCAAGATTTTGTGAAAAATTTTATAGATATCTGAATAGAGACTACTATCCAGATCAGAGAGATGACTTCTTCAAATAACAAACCAACCTGTGAGCTTATTGTTTACCTCTATAGAAGAGGATCACATATAGATATTAACCTATTATACATAGGCTATCTATATATATCCTAAGTATATTTCTTTTTTCATCAGCACGGAAGTCAGACTAAGCCATCCATTTCCAATTTTCAGAGTTACCACTACAGACCTCTCTGAAATTGGTGCTTCTGAGAATTATGAAAAGAGGCTGATGAGGCAATGTAGCAGAGAAAACCACTCAGAAATTTCCTACTAAGTTCCCTCAAAACTCTTGGACAAATACCATCAAGCCCTGGTACTGTGAATTTTATTGATTCAATCTAAAAACTCTTCTATTGATTCTTCAGTTTGAGACAATAGCTCCATAAAGATTATACTGGAGGGGAAACTTACAAAATTACCACCTCAATAGTGAACACCAATACAAATAACCCATCCAGATTTTCTACTATGTCCTTACTGCCTTTGTTCTTTCTTAATCTTTCTCCTTTTATACCTTAATCATTTATCTGCCGCACAGTCTGTTTGGAAAATCTCCATGAGTGGCCAGCGACTTGTTTCCTCAGGGAAGTCTTTAATTGCCCCAGGTCCAATGAAATCTCTAAAATAAATCATGATGTAATTCCAGTTTGCATTCAAATGAGAACACAGAGTATCTCTTGCACCTTGAGCAGTCATTCAAACCTGTGCAACGTGGATGCAAAATATGACCATTCTTACTAATTACTACAAAGCGAAGAAAGTGGAGAATCAGCTCTACCAGATTTATACTATGCTTATGAAATTTTACAATTACATGCCACTTTGCACTGAAATGCTACTGTGATGTCTGAAAAGAAATCTCAAATAATTTCCTGCAAATGGGGAGCTCCGTAGTACACTTATTGCACACATTAAATACCTATTAGAAATGTCTGGTTTGGTACCTAAAACCAAGGGTTTATTTCCTGTTTGATAACCCAGTGCAAAGTTAATGGAAATGTTTGTACAATTTATGTTTACAATGTCTGTGGTAATGGGAAGATCTGTTGGAATACAGATCAATGTTTTCTGGTGATGGAAAATTTTATAGCCCAGTTGTTATATTTATGAACAGGGGACAGAATAAAACCTTTAAAGGCAAGGGTCAGATAATAATTTATGGCTTTTCTCTTTTGTACTGGGCAGAGTTTATAATACCTTCTAAAAATCTGATTTTTTCATATCCATAAAAACTTAGTGGGAAGGATACAGTTAAAGCCTAACTGCAAAGTCTTACTCATGTTTAAAAACGGGGGGTTTACCTGAATATGGGGAAAGAGGACAGGAACATTTTCTATTTCCTAC
>NW_009193687.1:0-3915 GCF_000690835.1 Fulmarus glacialis | reverse complement strand
TAATCAGAGTTAAACCAAGGTTACCCTACAGCAACTTCGAATCGTGAATAAGGAGCGAAAGAGAGGGAGAGGGTGACTCTCCAAGATTTCACTTTGTGATCAGAGTATTATTAGAGTTGAGTATGACAGCTCTTAAGAATTATATTGTACTGTAGTTCAAAAAATGTAGATGAGGTCCTGAAAAATCAGAGCAATCAAACAAAAAAGCAAGATACATTCTTGAACAAGAACGCATAAGTTTTCTGATCTCTAGCACAGAGGTTTGAGTTGGTTATCATTTTGCAATAAATTCCTTTGTATTAATAAAGCTGGGGGAGACATCAAACAGAAAGCTTTAAAAGCATATGTTGGAAGCCTCAAGACACAGATATTGTGTTTGGCAACGAAGAGACAAAGATACTTTTCAGGTAAGTCTTTTTTATCTTATCTCTGATTCAAATTTCAGTTTTTCCTTCTTCTTTTTCCTCTTCTCCTTTTTCATTTTACTGAAGTTATGCTCAACATTAATAATACAATACTCAGCCTACCATCAGAGTCCACTTAGTATCTGCAAAGCTAACAACTAACCCTTTATTCAGAAGAGTGTATGGGGGAATTTATAAAAGGTAAGAAACCCTGCACAGAGGGATGGAGACCTTCCAGAGACCAGGCAACAGGGCTTTGAAGGAGATGCAGATTATCATGCAAATATTCCCTAGTTCCTACCCCAAGTGCTTTATTGCTGTACTGATCCAAGAAGTGTAACATGATGTAACACTGTGTCTATCTACCCTGGACAAGAAGGGCCTATCAAGTGGAACAAAGGCAGGAATGTTGGATGTAGTCCACCTCTGAAGAAAGATATTTCTGTATTAAAAATGTTTTCTATATCTATATTCTCTAATAATATGTATCTCATTACAACAAGTTTTGCTATTAGGAAAGGCAAACTAAATTTTATTATGTGTGCTGTAATTTTGTTAGACACTGTTACAAGCCAAAAGGAAACACAGCTTACACATACCTCCCTAAGGAAAGGTTTAGTAGGCATTGTCTGTGGATAATCACAGGATTCTTCTATGTTCTAGACACATTTCTCCACATTACAGTATTTTATTCTTTGAAAAAACAGAGATGGAAAATTCAACAAGTAGACTACTTTAAAGGTGACATTAAGCAATTCTGGAGTTAGCACTGGTGACTTCTGTGTATTAGGTTATCATCCACTGCTGGCCCATAATCAGAATTCTCCAAAAGTCAGTATAGAGAAGTGCAAAAGAACTGGTCTTACAACATAAACATTCCTTAAACAGTCCCGCTGCACTCAATGTCTTCTAAGGATTACTTCCGTCCTTTTGTGTTGAGTTTACAGTAAGCAAGCAGAAGTTAGTACAGATGCAACTCCTTATCCTAGTCTGCCCCAGTTCTCTACTAATGCGAAGCTGTGGCTGCCACACAATCACACAAGGGAGGTTTCATTATCCACTCAGGGCAGGGCTGTACCTGCAACTTTTGGACACAAAATCAAGCAGAAAAACAGTATCAGGAGGTCATATATTGAATGTCTCTACCAGAATATAATTGTTTTCCTCATTAATAAGATAAACCTCAGAGTAACCCAAAAGTTCTCCATCAACAACAGGTACAGCCAAGATCTTCAGTCTTAGCCTTATACAATGTTTAGGTGTTTTCACACATCCAACAGATCTACCAACCTACCTTCTTTAATCACTGAATGTTGGCTTACAAGATGTGTGTGTTTGTATGTAGGGCAGCTATACATGTGGTGACACTCAGGAAGCACATGGTGTCACATGGTGGAATGTGACTACCTCTGGGAACTATGCTTCCTGGCAGATCCTTGAACAGATAGGGCACCCTTAGGAGGCACCCTAAATTGCAGTGTAGCACTTCCACACCACTCCTCCTTGTACCCAAGGGTGATGGGATCAGTATGCAGAGTCCTGGAGCTGGAGAGAGCCTGTGGCTTGGAGATGCAAACAGGCAAGATGAGACGCCAGCATCAGGGCCCTGATTGCATTAACAGGCCTTAATGGTCCTAATCAGCCTCACCTGGGGCCTCCACCCACACTCTCTTCCCAGGGGCACTGAATGAGCAATCAGATGGGTGAAGTTTTAACTGTGTGAGCTTCGTGCTGAATGTGGGACGGGCCTGACATAGTTAAATCTGAATAATTGGTGGCCTACTTATTACACATTAAAATGAGGAATAAGCATGTAAGTGCCATGTAAGGTTGCTCTCAGATTCTCCTAATGCTTCAGTGCTGCAGGGGTTTATGTTCTCTCTTCTCTTAGTCTCTTGCTCCCTATGCTCCAAGAACGCAACCTTTCCCCAGGGAACGCTCCTTGAACATAGAGCCCACTCTCCTACACAGTTCTCACTTCCTTAATCAATGCACGTAGTTTGCTCATCTCTGCCATCTTTTTTTTTATTTAGCTCTGTCAGATATACATACTGTAAAATATGCAGTGTAACTTCCTATTCCTGAATGGAGTATCTGGTTGGTACACTTCAGTTTGAAAACTGTTAGCTAATAAGATCTACTGTTCCCTTCAGTAAGTGCTCTGCTAGGGGACCACTGTTGTTATTTTGTTTGTTATTCTACAACAGATCATATCAAACTAAAAAGTGACTGCAATGTTAGGTCAGCTCCTTCATATGAACTTCCTAAATTAAAAGCATAATAAATGGAAAAGAATCAAAGCGCTGTACATGCCATTATTTCACCTGCTTTGTTTCTCTGTGACAAGAGCCTGTTCCACAAACAATGCAAATCATTTTAAACCTTAAAAAGTTACCCATCTTACACAGAAAGAGGTCCAAGGCTTTGATCATTCAATGCCTTGTAAAATTTTCAAATCCCTAACCTCTCATTAAATGCCTTGTAAAATTTTCAAATCCCTAACCTCTCATTAAATGCCAGTGAGTTTCCACCCAGGAACACAGCATAATGGTAGGTGAAAAGTGAAACGCCAAATTGCACAGCATTATTGCAGATGCTTGTAGTTACAAACAGGTGTCCTTCAGCATGCATTGTACGCATCAGAATTTTCTGTGTGGAGAAATCCAAAATGAATAGCACTTAACACTAGCAGAGATTTTTGTGAATTGTCACCAAAACCATACCCATTTACTTGATTTTGTTTTGTTGTGTAACCATTTTCTGATGATTCATGGCATGTGAAGAATATTGTAACAGATGTTGATGTAAGTTCTGCAGCTTATTACAAGCTACACCTATTCTTCCTTTAACTTATATTAGGTTGTAGAAGTAAGCAGAAACATATTTTTTTACTTTGACCGTGATCTAGTCCTTATGCAAGAAGCCTCTATCAATACCAGAGATTAGGATTGGCCACCAGATGTCACCCATCTTCTATCAGCTTCCCGTAAGTCTGTGTATGCAGGCTTGGGAAAACACACCATTCCCCAGAAGCTGTGCTAAATAGACTGTCTCGCCGCTACAGAATATAGTCATCTTCTCATTACAAAAATACATTCTCTTCCTTTGCTCTAACGGCTCCCAAGTACTAAAGCTCTAGTAGCTTGTAGATTATGTTTTAAAGACAACCTAAGAAGTAGATGAATACCCTACAACTCCTGGCACAAATAGCTGTGTGTGTCTAATGCTTAGAAAAACGTGAGCTGATGTAACGCGTCCACCTAGTGCAGCCAAAACCGCAACTGCTACCAAAGACAAGATCCGCGCCTAACCTTACGTGTTTGTCGGGGCTGTTAAGATTTTGGTGGGCAAGCCCGGGGAAGGCAGAAGAGGGCTCTTAGAAAGCTGCTTCGGGGCGCGCGGTCAGCCAGCACTCTTCCAGTCATGTCCATCTGTCCCTGTTTTCCTGACCTCTGGCTGACAGACTGCCCAGCACCATGAGGCGGCAGCGGCGGTTTCCCGGACCGTTCCT
>NW_009193686.1:0-833 GCF_000690835.1 Fulmarus glacialis | reverse complement strand
CCACTCAATAACAAGTAAGGGTGGCATACCGGGCTGGTGGAATAGATACATTGGAGAGAAGAGAGCCTCTATCAATACCCATTAGATCCTTGAACAAGCTCTCCACAGCTACTACAAAAGCTGCCTGTATCCAGGCCGTGCATAAGCGTGCCCCTCGCTGTGCTCCCATAATGGCAACTGTGGATCATACCGTGTTAAAGCCATTAATTAAAGAAGCCCCTGCTATACTCAAACCTTACCTCATTGCAAAACGAGAGGAAATGAGGAGAGACACAGAGCTTAATGCCCTATTGGCTGTAAAGGACATTGCTGACGAACAGGAAGAAGTCCTGGCGCGCAGAGATCTCCCTACCTGGACAACATTGATGCACGACATCATAAATCATGGGTGGGAAATTGGATGGAGCGACCTATCCAATGAAACCAAAAGGTCAGGTCGTAATGTCAGAAAGATTATGCAATCCCAAGATAGTTCCCAGGAACCAGAACCCACTCATCAGCAATCCAGAATTCGCGTGTGGAGAGAACGATATAATCAAGCATTAGCATTGGGCATCCCGAAAGCTGTAATTCAGAGACAACCTGCCCACAATATCCAGAGTTTCATTCATGCGTTTCAGAAACGTGATGATGATAAAAGGAAGGAGCGTATTCCAAATGCTCAAGCGTCATCGCCCGTCCCCAGAAAGAGAGACAACACCTTCCTCCCCCTTAGGGAGGAATTGCAGGGCCTGAAGTCAAAAAATGAGTAGTGTCCGGAAGGGAATTGTGCCTGCCTGTCTGGAAAGTGGAGGCTTATCAGTTGATAAGTGATAATGGCCCATATGTTTTAA
>NW_009193685.1:701-976 GCF_000690835.1 Fulmarus glacialis | reverse complement strand
TGGTGCCCACGGGGTACCGGGGGTCGCTGGCCGTGAAGTTCCCATACTTGACGAAGGGCTCATAGCAATGCCCCTGCTCGAAGGCTGCGGGCACAGGGGCGAAGGTCTGCGGGGGCCAGGCGGGCACAGGAATGGCCAGGTGCCCCCCTACACCCCAGCCCCGTACCCTCGTAGCGCAGCGCCATGCCCGCAGCGGCCCCGCTGCTGTCGGTGGTGAGCTCTATGAAGAAGTGGCGCCCGGTGCTGAGCCGCCCCTCGACGGGCAGGGAACCCCC
>NW_009193685.1:0-599 GCF_000690835.1 Fulmarus glacialis | reverse complement strand
GCCATGGCCAACAGCACCCATCCTTGGGCATGGATGGTAGCACCCAGCCCCAGCCATGGCCAACAGCACCCATCCTTGAACATGATGAATAACACCCACCCTTGGGCATGGCCAATGGTATCTTCCTTGAACACGGTCAACAGCACCTACCCTTGACTGTGGCCAATGGCCAACAGTGCCCACACTTGGGCATGGCCAGTGACACCCATCCTTGAACATGGCCAACAGCACCTATACTTTGATATGGCCAACGACACCCATCCTTGAAGATGACCAATGGCACCCATCCATGGGCATGGCCAATGACACCCATCCTTGGATATGGCCAACAGCCCCCATCCATGGGCATGCCCAACAGTTCCCACCTTGGGATATGGCCAATGGCACCCATCCATGGGCATGGCCAATGACACCCATCCTTGGATATGGCCACTGGCATCCATCCTTGAACATGGCCCTGTGCCCAGTGCGGGGCTGCCCCAGGGTGCCCCCACCTCCCCGATCGCCCTCTGCCCCTGGTCCAAACCTGTCGTCATCCTCTGCCAGCGAGACCTTCTCGAAGTGGAGGTGCAGGCGGTGGCCGGCGGGTGCCTCCAGCA
>NW_009193684.1:0-4886 GCF_000690835.1 Fulmarus glacialis | reverse complement strand
TCTGCTGCCCACAGCTGCTGCTCCCGCCTTCCCCTTGGCTGAGGAGTGATTCCTGACCTGGCTTTCAGAGACAATGTGGAGGGGGAAGAAAGAGACATAAGGTTTGGTCCAGACTGAATGGAAGGGAGGGAAGATCAGTTAAGCCTGTTATTACTGACGTTGTGCTGTTTACCATGGTAGCATTTGTGACTTGGGCCAACAGAGAGGTCTCGGGGATGGCATCACCACTGCCAGGCGGGATCTTCCACTTCTCTGGTTTTGGAGTTTCTCACACCAGAAAACCAAGGTGAGACTGGCACCCAGCTGCTGCTTTAGGACTTGTTTGCCACGGCGGTGCGGGAGCCCACCACGCGCTGCTGGCAGCGGCCACCACAGCACTCTGCCTGTGCGGCCAGAGACGGCCTTTCCCCGAGAGCCGCGTTGTGACGCCGAGATGAAGCTGTTAACACCCAGACCCCGTGTGCCTCCATGGCCCAACAATGTGGTGCGGTGCAGTCCTACCCCCACCCGGTAGTAAAGCCATTTGTTCTGGCACATGACGGGAAACAAACCTTTTCACGGTGGCCGAGCAGCGTGCCTGGCCCTAGGGCCGACCTCTGCAGTCACGTGCCTGTGCATCCAAAGTGGTTCAGCTGCCTCCGGTGCAGTTGTCCATGTGTTTTATGGCCATCGTCACCATCTTTCCTGCCTTCCCCTCAGGGGAGGGCTTGGGGAATAATTAATTCATTAGAAAATATTGTTGGACAAATGCCGAGATAAGTCATTTTATATTGCTAAATAGTCAGTTCCGGTTAATGCTTTTTTTTAATTCCTGAGAATGACGCTGCAGTCACTCGGGCGATGTCAGTAGTGCTCCCGCCCGCTGTAACAGCCCGGGCTCCGGGAGGTTGGCCGGGCAGTGCCCAGCTGCCGTCTCTGCTACGTTGGCAACACATCCAGAGCATTACAAATGAAAATTTCCAAACATGAAGGCAGCACTGAGGGAGAGGAAAATTTCCCTCCAGCAAAGTATTCTGCTATTGTCAGTGTGAAAGCAAAAAGGATTTCAAGACCAGCTTTCGGCTGCCTCTTGAGGCTCTGATTATAAAACGCAGCCTGAACGCACCATGCCTGAGCCAGCCCCTCCCCCTGCCCAAACCTTAAGCCAAAGGATTTAAACAGGCTCTTATGTAATATGGTTTTAGTGTTTCTAGTAGAAATAGGTGTTCTAAATATAAATGATTTGCAGATAAAATAGGCTTATATAAAATGCTTTTACATTTATATAACTCCATATTGGCATGGCACCCGACACCTCCATCAGCCACAAGCCCAGCGGCGGAGGGAGCGTGCGCAGTGCCAGCAGTGCCCGGTTCGGGTGCCGACCTGCCGGGGCATGGGCTGGGGACTGTGCTGGCGTCTGCGGTCACAGGCCACCCCCTCCTCTCCCCACCTCGCCAGCCAGTGCCCCTCCGGGGACGGTGCCTGCTGGAACAGGCGTGCTCGGGTTGGTACTTCTCATGTTAAAGTCCCTTCCTTCTCCCTGCCAGGGGATTCACTCGCAGCAGCAGCAATCGCGGGATACTCCCGTGGTGTTCCCGTTAGTGTCGGTCCCCGGGGCGGTGGGGACACCCCGTTTCTAGCAGCAGTGCCATGGTAGTGGTGGTCGTCCAGACTCACTGCGGATACTGTCCCTTGGGGTCAACTGCTTTGGTCCTTTAGGCAAAGAAGGCTGTTTTGAACATTGAGAGCTGGAATTCTCCTTCATCCCGATGTGCACGCAGGGATATGTGTGCATATGTGTGTGTGTGTATATATATGTATGTATATATTTATATATATATGACATAGTAAAAGGGCTGACCGCTTCCAGCTCAGGGTTTGCAGCATGGCCTCAGGCTGTGGGCTCTTCCCAAGCCGTGGCCGCAAGCCCGGTCAGCAGCCAGGCGCGGCTTGCTGTCACAGCCAGGCTGTCTGAACACTTCAGGCTCTGAACCTAAATAACTCCTTCACCACAGAGCATGCCATCAAAGGGTGAGCCCTCATTTGCGATGCCTCTTCTCCATGGCCAGCTTCATCAAGATCGTGGTTGATCAAAGCCGCTGTGCTTCTCGTCAGGGTCAGTAGTGCATCAGGAACCGTGACAGCGGCCACTAATACGGCTAGCAACAATTAGCTTGGAAATAGCGTCTTCTGAGCAGAAAACAATGGTTGCTACGTTACAACCTTTATGTATGGGAAAGATACTTAGTCAAATCTTGCTCAACAGCCTTCAGTGCATCACACCAACCATTTGCTCTTAGGGGAAGGACTGGTTACTAACTATTTTTAGCTACTGACGTGTACAACACATGCATAGAATTATACATAAATATATAGAGATATGAATAGATATGCATATCTTGTTTATACACACACACATATATTTTCATATATATGAGAAACAAGAATGCATTTTTCATCTACAGTGTATTTTTACAACAGACCAATATGATTTATATCTCTTTGCCATTAATATTTCCATTCAAATAATGCCTTATTTATGCCCATACTGGAGAAGCTCTTCTGACAACGTGGGAAGATGCTTTTTATTGTGAAGCCAGAACTGTCAGCAGCCTCTATTATTTCTGGTGGGACTGTCAGTTCTCCAAGTTCTCCAAGTTCTCCAAGTCTCTCTTCTTCTTCATTTTTAACCAGGTCTGTTGGAAGACACTTGATCCATCCTGCTTTTGTCAGTCTCAGAAGGCAAACTTGCCATTAAGAAATGGTATGTGTGATCTTTGAAAATGACTGTCGCCCTTTCCGTCTTGGTCTGTGCCCTATTTTTCATAAAAGCCTGTTTCTGTGGTGCATCACAGGGGAAGTGGGCCATTCATCTTTGTCTCCGCTGCCCTCATTTCTGCTGGGGGAGTCACTCCCCGCAGGCGCGTGGAGAACGCTGGGTCAAGCAGCACTTGGGCATCTTCTAGAGCTGGACCTGCAGCGATTCATCAGTTGCTTCCCTTTTAGAAATCAACAATCGTCTGTAGTACAAGTATTTATGACCCCTGAAAGTTATTAAATAAAGTTATGCACAGATAAAAAGCAAAAAACAAGACAAAAAGATAGACTTACAAAGAGGTCACCGAGTATTTTATGCCTCCCAGCACTGAGGCCACCTTAGCAGCCCTGCCGTGGAGGCTGTGCTTGATGCAGCAATGTAGCTGGAGTGCTGCAGCTTTTTACATTTAAATTAATGGCTGTCATAAGTACACGGAGGGCTTTTGGGAGCTTGAATAGGAGGTGTCTATGTAAAGAGTGGTTGTGTGAAGAATGGCATAGCAGCATGGGCTCCAGAAATGGCCTTTTGCTCAGGACACCGACAACGTGGCCATGTCAATGCAGCGTTTTGGAGCAGGCCTGCTGCCATGGTAGGTCCCTCTCCTCTCTCCTGTCCTGTCCTGTCCTCTCCTCTCCTCTCCTCTCTTCTCCTCTCCTTTCCTCTCCGGGGAGGAGGTACGATGTAGTTTGTAGCTTCCAGGGAGAGTCCACAGACCTTTGTAGTCAAACAACCTTGACACAAAATGCTTAAGCTCAGATTTTACTTTACCCTTTTATCAGGTTTTGTCTCTGTGGTTTGAGTTTCACAGCCTCCCACTGGCTTTTGGGCATTTACCTCCCCGTATGAACTGTCATTGCTGATGCACCGGTGCATCCCTGCTGTTGGAGGGATGCTGCCCCGGCGTCCCTGGGGCAGTGGGGTGAAGAGCGTAGCCCCAAAGGCTCTTCAAAGCACCGCTGATCCTCTGCCCAGCTGCCTGCAGCAGCGCGAGGATGCGATCCACGGGTGAAACTCGCCAATCCAATTCTAGTCCTCCGCGACACAGCTCCACATACATCCTTAGCTTACAGAAAGAGGCTTAGTGCACCTTATTCTTCTGGAGAGGTCTATAGATGGGGCTGAGGTGATGCTTTCTGCAAGGGGTGGGTGCCCTAACCTTTCTCCCAACGGCCAGCGCAGGGCGAGCCAGCAGTGTCCCGGGAAGGGGGAACACCCGGGTGCGAGGGGGACACCCGGCACACGGTGGAGCTGGAGCACGCTGGCAGCACCACGCAGAGCAGGAGGGCAAGCCCTCCTGTACCCCCCAGAATGAAACCTCTCCTTGCCAGCACGGCTGCCTGGGTGCAGCTGAGAAAAACCTATGGTCTCCGTGGCAGTTTGCTATGGGGAGCTCAGCAAATTGTCTCTTTCCTCCTGCTTTCCCCTGCTTTGGCGCACAGACAGGTCGGACGCTGCTGGAGCGGGCAAAGCCACAGGCTGTCATGAACGTGGCGCTGAGTGCATGGGCTTTTTTCCTTCATGAGGGAGGAAAGAACATAGAGCAGCATAAGCCACTGCTATGATAATGGAACTGGAACCACCTTCAAGTTATAATACCTCCACATCAACATTGAAAAATTCCCAGTGCAGCCAAGGTAGAGAGTTATAATAAGAGAGAGAAATAAATATACACTCCTGTGTATTATCAGGGCCACAGAGAAACCCTCTCTCCTCCCAAATGCCAGATAATATGCCAAAAGCAAGTCAGAAGCAAAATTCAGTTTGCTTTTTGTACAGTGAAGCGCTGGCTCCCAGGTAAGGCAGCAAAGCGTGAAGAAACGATGATCCTTGGTCTAAATGCTTGGTCTGGCATTGCTGTTTAAACCAAGGGCTCAGCCCGTCCCTGCACGCTGTGGCAGTCAGTGGGGTACTGCAACCCCCCTGCCAAACGTGAGGGACTGAAGAACAAGATAAAAAAACCCACAACCGTAGAGAGGGCTGCAAACCAGTTACACCCCCGAGGCTCCTTAGGGATGGTTTGAGCTCACCAACAAAAAAAGTTCTATTACATATATAATATATAACATTATATATAGATACTATATAA
>NW_009193683.1:0-22478 GCF_000690835.1 Fulmarus glacialis | reverse complement strand
TTCCAACTGAAATAGTCTATTCCATTCTACTTTTTCCCCTGCCATGAGCATAGCAGTTAACCCCATTTGGATTTTACAATGCATTCCGTCATTCTAAACTTGTATTAAAAGGACGTATTCCTGAAGACAGATTACCTAAATGCATCAATGGCTTATGTCTTCATATATACAAGATATGAAAAAAATGTTTTGTTGGGAAATTATTCTTTTTTTTTTTTTTTTTAAAAACACAAGACATAATGTATAGCTCTTCTTTACGTTATATACAGACTAGTTGGCACATAAACTAACGTAAGCCTGATATAATTTGGCAGAATAGATGAAGCAGATACACTTTTTGAGCCTACCAATTGTTGGAAGCAACAAGGCGCCAAAGTATACAAAGACAGATCCAAAGCTCCTCTAATTATTCATTTATTCACAAAACCTTACAAAACCACAAATAAACTCTTAAAATCCACATCAAAATAGTTCCTAATTATGTCTCCTCCCTTCTTTACCATAAATCACAGGATCTCCTCATAAGGATAGTTAAAAGTCACTATGTAGGTAGTGTAGTGCCTGTGTCCCTGCAAGTGAACTTTCAACTTACAAAGGAAACAGCTAAGTACAGAATCAGCCCGTAATACACCTTGTCATAGCACACAACTTGCCATCTACTTAATATCGAATATTCTCTAGTTCTAACAGTAGTTTGATGTTGATATACAAGTAATGCCATTGATAAATACCACACAGTACAATTAAAAGAAACAAAACTATTTAGTATTTTAATACTAAGAATATGTTACAGTCAATGTTGCTATCCTGGTCTGGATGCATGGGTCTTATACTGTACTATTCCTGACCAAACCATATGGGTATTACGTTTCCTGTTAAAACAGTTGATTTATTTTATTCTGAGCTTTTAAACATACAGCACCATTCTTCCATCTGCATAGCATGCTCTATACCTTGCACCTTAGTATAATTTCACAGTCATTATCTTTCTACTTCATCTCTGATTTCCAGTTGTATCAAGATCCTCATTTAAAATCGTGTGGAACATTTATCTGCTTACTATCTTTGGCTAGTTATAATTCTGCATGCTGTGTCCCTTTGATGGGTTGGTGCTACCCTCTAAATATGAATCAGCCATGAAGCAGCTTCAAATCCTTCATCATCAAAACCACATGCGAGTTATATATTAAAATGAATGTGAATGATAAAGGTGAACAACTCTACAGCCTATATAAAAACAATAACCATGAAGCCAATCTTTAAAATGGAAATTTAGAGCAAAGCAGATCGCAGGAAATTCAGGTGTTCCACATCTATTAGGAGACCAGCTAATCCACATATTTATGTCTATGGATGCCACGCACAAGGGAGACTTAAGGGTGCATTTATACAGTCTATCACACACTACCTAATCCATGCAGCTGTTGGGACAACTCATCTACAGGTTCTCTGCTCACAGTCAATCATTCTCCTTCCTGAGGGCCCCTCTGAAGGGGTCTGGGTCAGCTGAATTGCTTTAACTGCCTAAGTCCATTCCCAGCTGCTCTTTTTACACTAAGTAATACATGCACATTAAGCCTGATGCTTCCAGGAAGTATCAGATCACTGCATCTAAACAGTCTGATTAGGTCAAGCACACTGGGTAAGTCTACTCTCATGGCAAATAAAGGCACCATGGTATAATTATTCTTTCACCAGAAGCTATGAAGCAAAACATCACTGATCTTGTCATAATCACATACTTCTCCTATTCTTCGTTTATGTGAAGACAAGGCTGGACTAACAAAGAGGCTGAGATGCAGGACAGATGAGCAAATGAGCAGGGGAGAAGAGATGACAGTTACTACGATACCCTTCCCGCTTGTAATATTTGAAGTATAACTTATGAATTAAGGCAGAAAGCTTCAGAGAGAAAAAGAGTTGTTATGGTTGCAGCTCTAGCCTGAAGTCAACATTAGATTCTGGTTCCCACTATCTGCTACAAACTTCAATGAGACTACACTCTCCTGAAGCCGCTTTCCTTGAGCTTCACTTCCACAGCAATTACTTTTCAGACTTCTTTTTTTAAGCAGATCTGCATTCTCTGTGTGAAGACAGTGCTCTTCAAACAAAAATCACAGCCTATGTCTTGAGTGAGGTACCAAATCATGACATATAAATTACTTATGATGACAAGGTTTGGTCTAAGACTTTCGGTAATTTTCTCAAACTAATGGAGATAATCCCTTCTTCCTCCTATATTACAACTAAGCGGACACCCCAATATTACGGTAATGGATGGAATAAGAACTCACTACCATAGGAGAATTACCAGTTTTACTCAAGTGTAACAACTTAGCACAGGATCATATGAAGGAAGTGAGGCACCAAGTGTCATTCTTCTTACTGAGCTCAAGTCATGCTGCACATAAAATCATATGGAAAATATGTCACAATAAACATAACAATGACCATTCACTGAACAGGTGACGATCAATGTTGGTATTTTTTCAGATTGTGTTTGTGACTACGTAATCCTAGTAACATAACTTTTGTAATGTTTCTTGAATATAACCTGCAATAGACCCCATCTTCCCTTCTCCTTAAATTAGCATTTTTATACCGGATAATTCAAGATATTGCTAATAAATCAGAGTCTTCTACCTGACTACAGGTGATTTTCATTGTAGTTCGAAAATGAACTACCCTAGCAGCAACATAAAATTATCTAAAACATATCTAGTGGCTCATATGGAAAACTATTTCAGGATATCTCAGGCATCTCCCCTGGTCACATGCTCAACATCAGCTAGCACTAGTAAGTACCCATAGGGAGATCAAGAACTGATTAGAATATGGAAGTAAGACTCCTTAGCCCTTATTCTTCACTACCAAGTTCCAGCTTGCTATAAGACATCTATCAAGCACTAAAATGGCTAACCAGATGTTGAGCACAACCTTGGAGGTAATGCAGAACAGTGCACAGCCTCTTCAGCAATGTGCTAAGTACAGACAACACGGGAAAACAGATTTTAACCATGATTCAGTAGCACAACAACATGCATTTGTCACATCTACACACAGCTGTGATCAGCACCAATTTAGTTAGTCTGGTTCTTCAAAGTCCTTTTTCTGACAAAGCACTACAAGGTCAAGAACCTCAATGGAAGTCCTAACCACAGGTTGTTTAAAAAAAAATACAACCACGTGCCTTTTAAACAGGAAGCACTTATTTGAGTTGTCACTGTTTAAAAACAACTTTACCATTATACAAAACATATTTGCAAATAGATCCCTTGGCTTGCAAACTACACACAATAATATTGGCCCTGACAGCATCACCAAGGGAGACCTTGAATAATCTGTATTAAGTGAACAAGGGTCAGTGTGGTGGTCTTCTGGTCTTCCTGCCAGACAAGGGGAAAGCTTCAAGCAAAAGCAGAGACATCTGCAGATCACCACCTTCCAGCAGGCCTGCTAAGAGCATCAAAGCATTAGTGTTTTTATGAACACAGCATCCTCAGAGGAATGAGGACTACTGGGGAGAAACAGGATCTACCTGACAAAGGAGGTCAAAAGCATCTTTGCTTGCTAACCTAGTGAGAAGAGCTTTAAACTAGGTTCACCAGTGAACAGAAACCAAAGCCTTCAGGCAAGTGGAGGAACAGAGAATGGGGAAACATAATCGGACAGCGTTCCAGGGGTGGTTTTCTCACTCCCTTTGAGAGAAAGCAGGGCAGACGGGTACATCTGAAACCCTGTGCATAAAAGTATACAGCCTGTGATGCAAACAGCACGAACTGCCAGCCTGTGCACAGCTGCAGAGCTATGATGTCACTGGAATTAGAGACACAACAGATAGCCGACACAACTAGCATGCTGTGAGAGATGGATGCAGCCTCCTCACAAGCAACAAGCAGGAAGGATGGGCAGGGCTGAGCTCTACACAAACATGCAGCTCTGCTATGGAACACTTAAACTTGTTGAGAGTTTATAGCTCAAAAATCGGAAGGGTAGCCCAAAGGTGGATGCCATCATGGCATCTGCTACAAACCACCCAATCAAAAAGGTGAAGTAGATGAAGTCATCCTCAGCACTGGAAGAAGCCTCTGATCATAGGCCATTGATAGGGGGAGGAGGGAGGTGGGGGGGAGGGGTCAACCACCTCAATACCTGTTGGGAGGGCAACATGGCAGAGTACAAAAAGCCAGGAGTGAGCAATAATAATTTTTATTGCAGGTGCTGTACAGGCTCCCTACAGGAGGTGTTCCACTAGACAGCTACTCGTGAGTAGAATAAGAACTCACCAGGGATGGCAGAGGCAGCTTTGGCAGCGACTACGAGATACTGGAGGTTAAGTTATGCAGGGAAGTGACAAAAGCAAGTAGCAGAACCAGATTTCCAGATAGAAAACCTCAGCTTGTTAAAGGAACAAGTGGGTGGGATCCCAGGGCATGCTGCCCTAAAGGGCAATGTAACCTTGAAGAGCTGGTTAAGCACCAAGGGCAACCTCCTTAAAGTATGAAAACAGTCCTTCCTGACATGCAAGATAAAGAGCAAGCACAGCAGGAGGCCATCTTGAATGAACTAGGAACCCCTGACTGAGCTAAAGTGCAAAAACCAAAGCATGTAAGAGACAGAAGCAGGAACAGATTAATAATTAAGACAAATAAAGAAGCATTGCCTGGATACTAAGGAGAAGAATTAGGAAGGCCAAGTCTAGGCTGGGTTTGAAATTGGACAGCAATAGAAAGAATAGCAAGAAGAGCTTGTGTTTGTCTATAAGCAGAAAAAAAGAAAGAAAAGAAAAAAAAACCACCACAAGAAAAATGTTGGCCTGCTGCTAAATGGGGTGGTCAATCTATTGACAAATGATGTAGAAATCTCCTAAGCATCTTCTTTACATCAGTCTTTAGTAGGATTTCTCTGGCTTTCAGTTATCTCTGCCTACTAGCAAAAGTGGAATGAGTTAGGAGTTACTCTAGTAAATTGCACAAATACAAGTCCATGGGAACAGACAAGATGCATCCAAAGGTGCCAAGGAGCTGGCTAGTGCCAACTCAAGGCTACTTCTCATCAACTTTAAAAAGTTACAGCAATGAGGGGATGTCCCTTACGAAACCATCTTCAAAATGGGCAAGAAGAATGATTCAAGGAATTACATCTTATCCTCAATCCCTAGGATATTATGGAGCAAATCCTCACAGAAGATAATTTCTAGACACACAAAGGGTAAAAAGGTGATTGGAAACAGCCAGCACAAGTTTACCAGAAGGAAATCATGCCAAATTAACCTGGCCACTTTCCTACGAGGATGAAGAGAGAGATGAGGATGTCATTTAGTTTGACTTTACAAAGGCTGTTGACAGTCTCCAGTAGTATCTTTTTAGCCAATCTGGGGAATCATGGAGAAGATGCGGAAGAACAACTGGCTGGACTGCTGGGCTCAATGGTGGTTCAAAATGTAATCAATAGCCAGCTAGCTGTAAGTGATATTCCTCAGAGGTTGATACTAGGGTGAACACTCTAACTTCTTCATCAACAACCTGGACAGTGAGCTAGAACACACCCCCATCGTATTTGTGGATGACATGAAACAGGGGGGAAGCTGTCAATACACTAGAAGGCAGGGCTGCCACTCAGAGGGACCTCAACAAACTGGAGGAATTAGGTTGACAACAAACTTGAAGTTCAACAAAGGCAGAGTCCCACACCTAGGACAGAAGAACCCCATGCCATGAACAGCTGAGGATCAATGGGGCAGGTAGCATTGCTGCAGGAAAGGTTCTGGGGTGGCTCCAGTAGACAAGCTGAACATGAGTCAGCAATATACCATCACAACAGGTAAGGCTCACCATGTATTAGTCTTCATCAGGAAAGCACAGTCAGCAAGTCAGGTCAAGTAAATATTCCCCTTTATTTAGCACTTGTAAAGCCAAAATCTGGAACACTGTGCCCAGTTTCAGGCTACTATAAAAGAAATGCTGACAAACTGGAGAATCCAGCAGTGGGGGCTAGAGCACATGATGTACCAAGTTGACAGAGCAAGGTTTTTCTTGTCTGAAGAAGAGTCGATATTTCAATGCAATTTTCAACAATCTAAATGGGGGATTAAAAAGAAATCCTCATAGAGGTAGACACTTCTCCGAGCAGCAAAGAAAAAGGAGAATGGCAACAGTCACAAGTTGTCACAAAGAAAGTTCAGCCAGATACAAGAAGAAAGAAGTTCACAGGACTGCAGAGAGAGACTTGAATCTCACCCTTTTCAGCTTTTCAAAACTCAGCTGAACAACGTTCTGATCAACCTAATCGAACTTCAAAGTTCACCTTCCTTGGAACACGAGATTCAACCAGATGACTTCCAGAGGTCCCTTCCAAGTTAAAATTATCACTCATTTTAAATTAGTGGCACACTGTTCATCTCCTTCGTCACCACCTCTAAAATACCCATCTCAACAGAGTAACCTTTCTTTTATCTGCCCTTTTCTTACATTTCCTCCATTTCCTCACCACAATAATATACAGCAATAAATCCATCCCAACTTTAAACACAGATTCTTTTACCGTAAAATAAAATGTATGTGGAAGAAGAATGAAATTACCTTAATGAAACTTGTCTTAATTCCTTAGATTAAGACAAATTTTATTGCCCAGAGTAAAAGATAATCAATAAGAATACATTAGGCAATGTATATGTAATTGATAAATAAATTGGTATGTAAAGGAAGTCACAGTTTAGATACGAGATGCAGGACCTCTGGATCCAACAGCACACCACCTGTACATCGCTACACTTGTCGCTTACAATACTGTCCCAAGTAAGAAGGTTTGTCTCATAAATCCACTGCGTAGCCATTACATGGTATGCTACAGCCAACTGAATTTGGTCCCCGAAAGAGACAGGATTATAATGACTCATTACATTAATCATGATCAGTGGGTGAGCAAGTGCACCCTAAATTATCAGTAGGGAGGCAGGGTTACTGGTGTGTCAATACTCCCCAATATGTTAATAGAAGCCAACAGGACTTAAAGTATTGCTTCACATTGTAATTATCTCATTCTTTTGCAAGCTGCCACTGAAAAAGTCAGTCTCATTCCTTCTTTTCCTTCCCTGTCCCCACCGCTCATTCCTAGTGTCTCTCTTGCATCAGATCAAGCCACTGTGCTGCCATAGTAAGTCCTGAGTTAGCTCACAAGGGGGTGGGGAGGATAAACTAGAGAGGAAAAAGTTCCCCCATCAGATCATCAAGCTTATCCAAGATCACCCTGCAGCCACACAATCACTGCATCTGAGGTATGGAAAAAGCAGGAACACATCAGCCAGGTCGGAGGATAACAGTGGAACCGCCCTTTTTGGCAGCAACCCACAGTTTGACTGTATAAGATACACAGACCTCCCAAATCAGTCTCTCAGAAAAGCAGACAAAACTAAATATACAGCCTTGTCGCCCTGGACTGATGAACACCACACCTCAGATGAGTTAACAGGCATCATAACCTTGCTCCAGTGCTGCTGATCTGCCTGGCACGGTAGAAGACTCCGGGGCAGAATTCCAGAGGTCGATTTAACTTCAAAGTAGTGGCTTGGGCCTCTTCGAAAAGAGCCTGCTCCTGTCAAACTGAAAACCTCTCTATATGAACAGGCTCTCAACAGCCACTAGAAATTTCCTTAACTTTGAATTCTGCTTCCCTCATTTTTGGTTCATTAGAGCAAAGCCCAGCGTTATTCACTTTCTAGACAAACAAAACTTTTGAAGAAGTAAGGGAAACACAGATACAGAAAAAGAAGATCGATAAATTCTTAGTTTTAGAGATAAACAACAAGGGCAAATACACAGTAATGTTTCCTCCCCAAATACGAGGGGACATCCACCTTTTCCTATGACTTATTTTGATATGATGATCTTAATGACCATTACATTAAAGTAAGGGTTGTTACTTCAACTCTCTCTTCCTCAGTTTCTTTTCCTTACATACTGAGAAGCAGGAAATAAACTTTTCCTTGGCCTAGCCACAGTCTTCATTTGACAACTTAGAAAAATTACAGAACACATAGCCCTGTGTGTCTGGGCCTATTCAATAAACATTCTGACAAAATAAGAATCAATTCCCTCTTCAGTTCCAAGTGAAGACATTTCTTTTTTTCTTGTGGAAAGTACAGTGAAACCACTTCTTGTTTCCATTAAAAAAAAAAAAAAAATTAAGATCACCAACAGAACGCTGAAGTACTTTAAGCAGCCTCATTCCAGTAACACAGTCACAAGCTTTCCACCATACAGTAGTCTGGGTGATCAGGTCACAAATAGCAAGAGAATTCAAACAAATCCAAAGCCTCTGCCTATATCTTCCAAAACTTGCAAGACATAGGCATGGCAAGTGAGAAATGGAGTTTACTTTGCTTTTTTTGTTATATGCACCAGAACACCCCCTATCCTAAGCCAGAATAAAAGTTCTACCTAGCCTGGTAGGCTGCCTTCATCAGTGGCCTACAGTAGGTACCTAGGGAAGAATGTAAGCACATGTCAAGTAACCAGTGATAGTTGTCCGCTTCACCTTCCCAGAGATCTGAAGCATATGGATTTCCTGCTCCAGCCATTAAATATTTGTGTTCAGCCACAGTCATTTTTTCCTGGCCTTATTCAACTGCCTTTTGAAAACAAACTCTTAGCATCTATAAGATCTTTTATGACTATACAGTGGACCTCATCATCATGTGTAGAGAAGAAAAATTTGCTTTGGATCTACTAACACAAGTGATCCCTTGTTTTGTAATAAACAGTGCATAACCATATCTTAACTCACTTTCTTTGTGCTACTCATGGTTTTTGAAAGCTTCCACCATGTTTCTCCCTCCAGGTACCTCTTCTCAACACAGAAGTATCCTAATCCATTTAGTATCTCCTTCTAGAGAAGTATTCTTCACTTCTGATCATCCTTGTCACCTTTCTCTAACTTCCATAGTTCTGTTACATCCTTACTTTCGTAATCTTTGGCAACCCCTTTATAATTGTTCAATTATTCCTAAACATTAAGCTGAAGTAAGTGCTCATGAACATGTATACGAAGGCCTTGCTGCCCCAACCAAGCCAAATGTATCTCTTCACATTTACTTATGCTTATTTGTTCAGTCAGACACTCAGTACCACACAGCCTTTCAAGTCTTTCCCTGTTTTTACTACTAGGAATACAATCTCTCTCTCATCAGTATGTCTACCCTCTTTCCCAAAGAGGATAGCATAGCCCCATATAGGATTCCCAAAATGACCATTTACTGACACCCTCTTTTTTATCTTTACACCAATTACCCTGCTACGACAGAACTCCCCATTTACTCCACAACAGGTGTATTTCTTGAAGAGCCTCTGGTGTGGAAGTCTATCCATAAACCTTTCAGTACCAAGCACATCCAGACCAACATTATTTGTGTGCCCAACAACTCCTTTATAGGACTCTGCAGCCACGCGCTGCATGACTTGCCTTTACAAAAGATATGTTAACTTTACCCTCATTACATGTATCCATGTATTTATTGATTATTCTATTTCTTAGAGTAGAATTTATGCTACTTAATCATATCAACTTTAACCACAAATAGCAGTAGAAGAGTTAGTTTGTCTGATCATTGGTATGCCTCAAATCTCTAATATCTCTACTATGTCAATATCCTAAAATAGATAAGAGAAACTAGATTGCCTGATTTATTTAATATAAATATATACACATATACATATGCACGCTTCTTTTCAGAAAATGCTAGAATTTTTTATTTATCGATGCACACACGTTTGCTCCTTATTTTTTCTAAACCCTGTTTTAAATGGGTTTTTTGTTTGTTTTTTAATTCTGGACTAGCTTGCACCATTTCTTATTGGAGCTACTGACTCTCCTCCTAACCCTTGGATAATATACAACTGTAAGGAGACCAGTTCTAAAGGTTGCAGGAACTCCAGCAATCCCCCATTGTTTTTGGCTTTTCCCCAGTCATCAGCTCAACATCACAGCAGCCCTGATGCAAGCCACCTTTCCCAAAGAGGCTCCCTCTAGTCCAGACATCACCCCCACCTCCTAATAAATCTAATTCCATTTTCCCTTACATCTTATTTCCTAAGCCTAAAGATTGTTTTTTTTCTCTGCTCCCAGGTATGGTGCAAGGAACATTTCAGGGCACGTTTACAAAATGTAAAGAGCTAGCAAGTAGAGGGTTATCTCACAGTACTTATTGGTAAAATGAATACCTTCTGTTACAGCCCACTACTGAAAACAATGGACTCAAAGGAACTAAAGATTATTTGATGTCTAAACAAAACATTTTTCAGAGAAACTGTTTCTTAAGTAGAACTAACAATGCCTGTTTCTTATAGGTTTGCAACCTCCTCTGCATTACTGCTGTTATAAGCCCATGAAGACTCTTCCACACAACCTTCCCTTTTGGTTCCCTCTCACATTCCTTAATTGACATCCCTTCCCCTTCTCATTCCTTGAGTAATGCCAATCACTTCTCATCCTCCCTAATTACTGAGTGGGAGCAAGACAATTCTATGCCTGTTTTCAAACCACGCATGTACTAAGCAGCCTGCTGACAGACTGTGAGGTGGAAGAAGCCACACACAGTTTTGCCTTGTACAAAGCAGTAATTTTCAATAAACTTAGAGAATCTTCATATTTCAAAATGCATTTGCTTCTGCTGATGATCACTCCACAGTGGAATGGACAAACAGATAGTCAGAGCAACTGCATGAGCTTGTTTCCTGAGGAACCAAGGCACAGATACAGCCCCTTGGCATCAGCCGAGATCTTGTCTCGTAACTCTGACTTTTATTCTGGCTTCTAATCTTAATTCACAGTTTAAAAAGTTATACATTTTTTGAAAAAACTCACCGTTTTATTACGAAGTCTAATTATATCCGAAACAGAGCCAGCTCCACAGTATTCCATAACAATCCATAGATCTGTGTTCTTAAAATAGCTGCCATAGTACTTGACAACATAGGGACTAGATGGAAAAAAAAGTTAGATAAACAGATGAATTCTTAGTAGGGAAAAAAATCATCATCACAAATGCTGTTAAAAATTACAGTTTGACACACACTAACACAGCTAAAGAGCAACTGTAATAAATACATTTTAAAACTGTAATCAGCTTAACCAATGCCTTGTTAGAATGAAGTCTGACTGCTTAATAAAATTATAAAGGCACTACTGTATATATCACAAGCGTTCAGTGATCTTCAAATACACCCATGTTTTCCTGGTTTTGCAAGCATGAACTTATTTCAAGTACAGATCTAGATTCTATATGTACTAAAATCTAAATGTACTAAATTTAGTACATTTTGCATGTACTTGTATGGAAATTCATTCATTTCCATATGAAACAGAATCTAGTGTTGGTTTGAACAAGACTTCTGGATTTGCAAGTGCATTTTCATATTTTCATATTGAAGTGTCTCATGTGAAGAGATAGTACTGTCATAAACAGAACATATTGCTTTTCTTCTCATCAGCTTGTCACTTGACATAATGCTTCCTCAAAGGCACTTGCAAAAGAAAGGCAGAAATACATGTGGTAAACATAACAAGGATCTTCCTTCAGAAGAGTGATTAGACAGTGTATTTATGGAAACAAAGGGTTGGAGGTTTTTTTGCAGGAACTTAAGCAAAGGAGGTTACAGTTAGATTGCCATCCATCTCCCAAGAAAGTCAGGAAGTAAGATACTGAGAACTCAGACAGTGGCTTCTGGTCAGAACACCTGTATTGGGGGTTGGAATCAAACACTACTTTGTTTTGGAGCAAGGAACTGCATTTTAGGAACAGCATGTTTGGCAGCAACATTTTTTGTTAGAAAACTGATGTAAGAAAAAGAGAGGACCTATGGTTGCCTCCTGCAACATGATGCTATCTTTATAAAAGATAGGTCAAAACTATCAGCAAACTACTTCATTAAAGAGCGACTGTTAGTACTATAGGAACTTGCCTTTACAGAAGGCAAGGTGGGTCAATTCCCTCCTAACTAGTCAAAATGTCTACCAAACAAGTAGGGCATACTGATCTTACCCCTTATAAATTCCTGAAGTGCGGAAGGTTACAATTACTTCTAAAGAAAATCCACTGATTTTCATTACCATCTCTTGCCAGATTTACACTATGCTAGTATTCCCAGCAAAAAAATGTGTATATTATTACAAATCAGGACAAGATAATCTTGTCAAAACATTGAGTACTGTGCAATCTCAAAACACTGTTCATATTTGCTTAAAGCCTTGTCCCAGTTAACTACTGGGCCAGCCTTTTCCATATCAACTGCTTGTCTTAGAATCTACATTTTTCCCCTCAGAAGAGCTTCAGCACATGAAGTGTAGCTAGTTCTAAAAACAGGCACGGAGAAGAAAGAAAGGGTGAAGTGTTAAGATTTAATCATCTTTTATTTGAGATGCTGCAACAGCTCAGTGCTTTTCTGTAATATCTGTGGAATCATCACATGTGAAAATAAAGTACTAAAAAGTGCATCATCCTTCCCATCAGTACTGCACAGGATTCGATTTGCACGAAGGCACACAACATATACAAGCACATGGTACAGAGCTGCAGCCCAACCCTTCTTTTTGACCAGAGAATGGCTGTATTTGTCCAGTGAAGGAAGAGTTTGTGTTCTAAAATTCTGAACTCTTACAAAAAAAAAAAAAAAGTTATACAATAGTACATGTCCAGTAGATACCAAATGCACCATGTTGTTCAAAGAAAAGCAGGAAACAAAGAACAAGGGCAGAGAAAAGGGGGGCACGACAGGGACAAGGGACACAGGAATGAGACAGTGAGTAGGCCCACCTAGGACAAGAATGAAAATGGCACAAGAAGCATAGTACAAAAAGAAACGTGAAAAATTTAGAAGATTCTCAAGTATCACCACTTCTTTTCTTTGCCAGTATATTTCACAGACATTTTTAAGTATCTGTTTCAATCCTCATCTAGTACTAACAGACATGCACACACTACAATCCACACCACTGCTTCCAGTCAGCTCACATGGCTCAAGCCTATGTAGCAACTAAGGGCTGCTATCCTATCGCTGACCCCACAGAAGAACTCTTTCTGAGAATTTATGAGGTGCTATTTTCCAATTTATTCAATGTCTTCCCTTATGTAAGGCGAAAGAAATGACGCAGGGGAGATAAAAAGAATTAAGAGCACAGCAACAAGAAGAATCAAAGTAAATATACTTTAACTCCTCTTCCAGTGCACAGGAAGAGCTGAGGACCTACTCTGGGGATCATATCCAGTTCCACAGTCAAGCAGACAAACAAGACTCCAATTGGCCAGAAAGACAAAAATAGTTTCACAGGGACTAAAAGGATTAAAAGGAGCCCCAAACAAAATTCAAGGGTCCCAAATCCTTTTAGTATCACCTGAAATAACCTTATCACACATCTTCGTGGAATGTGGGAAAAAACATAAATCCTTCCTTTTCCTCCTGTTCCCCTGCCTACACATTTAACAAGCTTCTAGTGTTCAGAGCAGCCAATGCCAGAAGGGAACGGATTACGAGGTGTGTTCATAGGTCACAAATACTCAGATCAGGGCTTGCAGGCAGAGGTTCTAAAGAAGTTTGAAGAACAGTTGCATTCTCATGTGCTAGATACAATGTACTCTGAGGTCTCTATCCCTATATTTAACGATAAATATCTGAACCTTCTCTCCTCCTTCATGACCCCATAGACAGGATACTGTGGAGCAGTACAATCAAGCTCCATGTAACACCTGAGCAAAACATTCAGCAACAAATCTGAATGAATTCAGACTGCATTAAAAAGATTATCTTTAAATCTGGGATGAGTACTGCTCATTGCCAAAAAAGAGTAAATTTTTCATTTAAAGACAGAACTTCAACATTGACACACCACAAAAGCACAAACACAATTGAGAAATAACAGACCGCTTGCCATAATACAATTCACCAAGTTAATGACTACAGTAATCAATATTTTAAAGCAAGTTTCTCCTAACTAGAAATGCAAACAGGAAAGCTTTGCACTCAAGTCGCAAACAATAGACTCTTGTACCACTGATCAGACTTGAATAAAGACTCACCCTAGCGAATCTGACTTAGAAATTACACCCAAAACCTTAAAAGATTATCCCAAAAAAAATATACGAATAAAAAATTCATAACTCCATAGAACAGAGGAAATGCAAAATAATTTCTACATCCTTGCAGACACTTGATGTTAAGGCTTCCATTCCGACAATACTAGCAATCATAAGATACATTATTTGTGAACCAGTGTAAGGTAACAGTCCTTCTTCAGACCTATTAGAAAATTGTTCACTTTTTAAAAAGTATGTTCCTGCATGAAAGAGGCAACTGATAGAAAACTATTTTGGAAGTTAACTGCTACCCATTAATCTTGCGCTAGAAACATCTTTATCGATCTTCTGAAACAGGTAACTCTGAATTCACAAGGCCTAAGACATTTACAGGAAATATTAACCTTCGGACTTGCCAATGCAAGTAAAGTGAAGCAAGCATGGAGAATTCTAAGCAGAGGCAAGTACTTATTCTTTCAACAGTTTCTGTTATGTACAGTATTTGTACTTCCTTCAATCCAAGCTAAGGGTAGGAGGAGGTCCACAAAGTGGTTCCTTTAAGTAAATTGTCCAACACAGACTGCTTTAATTTTCCATATAAAAAGAGTTTGCAGCTGCATATATTTCAGTTATATTCACAAGTACAAATACAGTTTCACACAGACTCTTAGAATGGGAGCAGAATTGTCACACCTACCTGTCACATTGTTGCATTATAGAGATTTCTTTAATTATTTCTTGAAGATCTGACTCCACGGGCACCTGTTTAATTGCTACAACTTGTCCAGACTCTTTGTGTATTGCTTTAAACACGCTACCATAAGACCTAAAAATAAAAGAGGGAAATTTTTTTAAACAAGATAAACTGCTTCTCATTTCCATTATGCCAAAACTTTAAAAAGTCATAGAAGCCATATATTCATGCAGAAGCTTGAGGGTTTTTCAGGCTGCAAAAAATTCAGTTCTATCGGGACCTCAGGATAGACGTGCCTCTGAAGAATGAATCTTTGTCAAGATGTAGTGTATCTAACTCCAGTACAGGTGCAACCACCTTTGCTGCCTTAATAAACAATGGACATCAAAAATGCATAAATGTATTTGGGGAAGCCTGGAAGTCTACTGTATTTGCTTTATTAGTAAAACTTGTCTAGAGAAGGACAATTCCTTAGGACATTTACAGTCACTCTCCCTGTAACTTAATATCCTGACACATGCTTTATATACTGCTTCCCTCTGATCCCTCATAAATGGCAGGACTTACCCTTCACCAAGTTTCTCCAGAACATCAAAGACTTCTTCAGGCTGCTTAGTTAAACTATCTTCACTTAGCTTTTTCAGTTTGCTAAAAGAAAGACAAAAGTTATTTGTTTGTTTGGAGGGGAAAAGACACAGAACGCAAGCAAATTTTCATACAAGTGAGCAGACAGGAAAAAAAAATAAAGAAAAACATATTCCAATTAAAATAAAACACCCAATTAAAGTGCAGTAATAAAATTTTAATCAGCCATCATGTAAGATGGAGAAAGTTATGACAATTTTTGTCATTATCACTTTCCCACTAATGTTTGTTCAATTGAAAGCAGCATGGGACCAATTCACCGTCCAAACCACTTCCTTTGCTAAAGTAGAAACAGCCAAAGAATACCATAAAGCTCACCTTTCATCAAAAAAGCAGCCAGCATGCAAACACATGCTCATTACTGCCTAAAGTACACCATGTTGTTACCTAAGAAAGTATAAACCAATCCCTCACCCACATGAAGTACCCACTTTCTAAACTATACCACTGATAAGCCAGTGAATTACATCAAGTTGAAAGCAGAACCCAGAGTCAAGATGACTCTGGGAGCATATCATAGCACTTCACCTTCACAGGTGGTAGCAGAACACTGAACTTCCAGGAGTTGAGTACTCTAAGAGTTGTCGGGGCAGTCCCTTTTGCATCTTTGTGAATGTACATAGGGACAGGTGCAAGAAAATGTCTAATTACATAACACCACCATATTTTGCTCTCCAGTTCTCCCTCACACAGTCTCAAATCACTCAGTACCACCCTACGATTTCTTCGAGCACCTTCAATCCACTCTTACCACTACTCTTTGTCCTTTACAAGCAGTCCTAGCCTTTCCCCAGTCTCCAGCATTCCAATCTATCCAGCCCCCCCCAGACTACTGGCAGATCTCAGAACACAACTTGGCTGCAAGCTTGCAATGGAGCTAACACTGAACATAGAACAGGAAAATATAACCACACACACATTGCGGTGAGGCCGGGTGGCTGCAACATGTAAATCCTTCACCCTAAAAGTTATGGGGAATTTTGCCACAAGACTGAAATAACAAGTTAACTCTATATGATAGCCAAGGGTACTATTAAAGTAGAAGATGAGCTGAAGAATAGCTAGTGCTGTAGTGTTAGATATAGACAATGTATTCCATATGTAGGAGGAGGAAAAAAAAAAGAAACTTTTGAAGCACAGCAGATCATTGAGAACTTATGGAAAATACGTTATCCTGTGACACTTTCCTGGAAATGAATACAAAATAGGGAAAGGGAGGAGGGCACAGGCAGAAAAGATTGTCAAATCTAACACTGGAAGAACAGTGTTCAAAAGAAACTCCTTCCTATTAAGAGATGCAATTCTGTGATATAGAGAACTCACAAAAAACACAGTGAAATGACTGATAAAGGAATTCTTGAGTCAGAAGAGACTTGTTACTGCCAACCATCTAAGTAAAAACAAAAATTTAAAGTTATTATATACGCACACAGGTCATGTGGATTGGTGTTAAACAAAGAAAGCAAGGTGGGGGAAGAGGGTGTACACATTTATATATCAAAGAACTATTTCACAGATGTAGCAATTATATGAATACAAAAAGCATCCACAATCAGTAAGGAAAGGTGCATGAACTGCTGAAAAGACCATGCAGTTTGCTACAGCGAACAGGTAGGAAGCAGGAAAGCATGTGTGTTTAAGGGAGAATAAAAATCTCCACAGCAAAGGAAAGGTACAACTTATGAACACGAAGAAAAACAGCAGAAAACTCAAATGAGAGCAGCTAAATAAAGTCTGCAAAAGTGGACAGGAATACATAACAACTCTGCTTTCTTTTTCACCCTCTCTCAGCTTTTGTTAGGGACTAGAAAGCAGAAAGATGGAACTTAAATCTTGCAGGGAAGCACACATTTCAAAATTTCAAAAAGAACAGGGGAAAAAAAAAAGATTTTGCAGGTAGATATTAAAGAAACAAATCATTCATTTTCCTTCTTTTGCTTCAAATTCTTTTTTCCCCTCTGATCAGGTTATCTGCAGCCTTAAATGCAGCGTTCACAGAATAAGTTACTGCAATCATTCTTTGCTTGCCACCAACAAAAAGCATGCACGGTGTATTTACGATACCAGCAGAGCCTCAAAAAATAAAAAGCATGACCATTAGCTGAGTCTCTCACTTGATCGAAGAGCTGCGTAACAGTAGACATACTCAACAGAACAGCAGAGGGACTGAACTTTTTAGTAACTGCAAGAGAAGAGAAAACATACAGTAACCTCAACCAAAGATGTCTAAGAAGAGAACACTTCCACCTGCTCATCGAAAGAGCCTGCTAAAATGGGAAGGGGCGGGGGGGAATCCACATCAAAAGGGTTCCAGCAGCACCATTAATGCCAAGGCATTGGGAGTGCTTAACAGCCATAAACTGATCAAAACCAATATCACTGTCAAATAACAGATTATCTGGAGTACTTAAGAGGCAACCTAGAGACCAAAGAAATAAGCATTCTGTAGTTTTAGAACTATTTTCACATTATCCAACTCTGACAAACATGTTATGAGACCAAATAACACTTAACACTAAGGCAGCTAAATACTAAACCTATTTAGAGGAAGAAAGATACATCAACCTCAGGAATTGCATCACCAAATACACTGCTCAAAGTACTTCACATTCCTTTACAAATATATTGTAAGAGTACAGATGCTAGGTCCGGTGTTCAAGTGACAGTATTACCATAGAAAGATCCTAATGACTCAGACCATTTAATGATTTCTATTTCTGTAAGTTTAATAGAATTCCCAGCTCTTGAACTACAGAACAGCATGCGATATATCCTGAAAGGGTTGCAATAAAGAAAGCGTTTATGAAAACTTCAGGAGAAGCAAGGAGTAGGAAGACAACTGTTGTAACCGGCTGTAAAGCACTAAGTAGAATACAAGAAGAAAAGACTAGAAATATTATCTTATTATACTGGTTAAAAACAAGCAACTAAAACTTGGGACAGAGAAACACATCTAAGACTTCAGAATGAATCAGGACTTGTTTGTGTGCGTGTGTGTCCTACTATCCACACTTTGAAAATGTGCAAGATAAGACATACAGAGCCAAACATTTCAGAAGGATCACTGCTTTTTTAAAAGCATTAAAGTGTTCTACGTGGGAAGTGAATACTATAAGCACCCAGCAAAATACCTATCTGCTAAGGCATGACAATTGGGGGGGGGCAGCACAAGGGACACAACTGAAGAAACAAAGGGCTCAAGAACAATCAGAGAGAAAGAAGGTGTCTCATTCCTCTCCCTCATGGGTCCTCTACTTTCATAACACAAGTGTTTAAAACAGAACAAATAAATCAGTAAATTCAGGCACTGTTTTATTCTGGTCACAGGATACAAGTGCCATATATATATGTATGTGTCTGTGAGAAAGTCTAAAGGAGATGTGCAGAAGACAAGCATAAAACCTGTCAAATACATAGTTTTTAATCTCTCCCATCTCCTGCTTTTGTTTGCTCTAGAAAATCATCAGATAGTAACTATGGGCTATTTCAGTAGTTTTCCAGGAGAGCTGTGCAGGAGGACTAACTAACCTACAATTCTGGGACAACAAGAGTTGTCAAAAAGATTTTCTTGTTCCAAGCAGGTTTGACTTTCTGAGTAACACCTAGTCTCTTAAACAACAAAAATACATCCTAGCAAAGAATTTTACTTTCATAAATCCAGTTGATGTGAGAAAACAGTCATACTTAGCGTCATTTGAGTATGTCAGCAAAACTCCACATAACCAAATGTAGAAAAATCTAGAAACAGCAAGAGGCACCCAAGACTACCAATCCTAGCATGAAGATCAGAAAAATCTGGATTGGGACCTGAAAGAGCAAGAGATGGTTTTTTTCCCCCCCAACATGAAAAAACGAAGCATGAGTTTAGTGTCCTATGGTCATTATGTGCAGACTTTACAAAATAAATTGGTGATGTGCTACAGAAGTAAGCATTAAAAAAATCCTGAAAACTAACAGAGAAAAACAAAGAAGGACTAAAGAATAGAACTCCATCAATTACTGTCATGAGTTATGGAAAACTGGACAGCTGCTCCATGAAACATGAATATATGCGGTTTATTTTGCAGAAGAACTAGCATATTGAAACATTTAAAAAGAATGGCTGGGATCAATTATACTGATATATTAAAACAGAAGCTAGTAAGAGAAATCACTGCAGTCATCAGAAATAGAGGTGGCATGTGAAAGCCTTGAGACATTTACACTGCTTTACACCGTTCACAGAAATAGAAGCAAGTTTAAGACAGTCTACATTGTTGTATTGTGTACTTATATTTAGTTTTCTACCGAGAAAACCCAAGCAAACTTACACTTCTGTCACATCAATTTCAGAAGGAACTTGACAGTTGTCATCCATATGACCTTACATGCCCATTGACACAAAAATTAAAACCAGCATATTTTTCCCAGACAGTTCATATTTTAAAAACAAGTTTTTCCTTTCCCACAAAACTTAAATTTCAGTGAAAATTAAACTGCCTGAGTTTAAAGAAAAGATTGGAAAACATTAATTAACAAGCTCCATGCTTGTTAAGAAGCCTTTTATTTGACAGCAGCGTGCAGGAGATGGGCAAGATTAAAAACTATGTATTTGACAGAAATGCATCTCTAGCTACTTTTCTTTTCACTTGTATTCAATCTATCTCCTCATACCTGTGTATGCCAATATATACAGAGAAATGCAACAATAATAACAGGGGAAAATTACAAGACTCGGAGGAAAATTTTGTAACTGACTATTTCAAGAGTGAATGTCCTTTTTTGTGAGGGAAAGAAGTATAAAGCACATCTGAAATACAGTTAGAAATTCAGATGTAAGAGAACACTGTGTTAACTACTGTACAAATTGTTCAATATAAAATCAGAACACCTACTCTAAATTATTTTTAAAAATAAACAAAATTATTCTGAAAAGACCTCCTCCTTAGAAGTCTTTTATTACCGTTGCAGTACATTGGTCAAACAAGAAAGGCTGGTGACTTTGACATCATCCCCACTTAAAAGCCACAGTGGCCTAGCCTGTCACTTGGGCATCATCACTGCTACTTTCTGAAGGGCTGTTTTCAAGATTTACACAACACACAACTGTGTGGTGTGTTCCTTTACAGGGAAGGGAGGAATAAGAGTGCCCTATACCTGTGAGAACACTGGGATTCTAGGACATCCATGCAGCTTTGAAGTGTTCATATGAAATTCTTGCCACCTCTAGATGAATGTCTTGCAGTACAGATATAATGGCAAGAGATACCTGTCAGTAATTGCTCCTGTGGACAGCAGGCACCAACGTAAAGAAGTCTATTTCACCAAGTAAACATGGCGTGTCCATCGCAAGCCACTACTGCATCCAAGGCAGGCATCAAAAAATTCCGCCAACAAAAAACAACCTCTACTCCTCCTAGACTTGCAGAAAGAGAGGGTGGCCTAGCAGAATACTTGGGAATGCCAAACAACCAGAAAACTGTAAAAAACAACAGATAAAGGGGATACATATGCACATTTATGAAAAACTTGGTTCAAATCTTATGAAAACCCGAGTTAGTACCTTATGAAAAACTGAGTTCAAATCTTCCCTCGCACTAGAGAAACAAATCCATTAAGTTCTTATCACATTCAAATTTCCAGAAATAAGCTTCAAAAAACATGGAAAACATAAAAACACGCCAGAGATTTTAGAGGTTCTCTCATTAGCTTTCTAATTCTTCCTGACTGAATCTAAAGATTTAAACAGCTCCTCACTTTCAATTAGGTCAGACACACACCTCCAGCTTGGTAATAAAGTTAGAGCAACCCCAGATCTTCCAAAAAAAATCTTGTAGGTTATGCTAACTTCAAGTTTTATTTTCAATCCTTTGATATCACCAGATCCCAAGCTTTGCACTGGTGGTGGTAACACTGATTACTCCTCAAACATTCCCATTTCTTCTCCTAAACCCTTGCTGGTGCCTGTCCCAATCCCTTTATTTGACACATGCAGCACCGTCATTGCCTGCCAAAAACACTCTACATATAACAACTACGAATCAATTCTTGGTCAAAGTTTTCAGCAATAGATACTGTTCCATTGCCTGCTAAAAACACTCTGCATAACAATTACTAATCAATTCTTGGTCAAAGTTTTCAAGTAGTAGATACTGTTACTTGATGTATTATTGGAGGGAAAAACAGTAGAAGTTCAAGACTGCATTATTCTCAAGTCCTGTCATTCTGCAGGAAGCTGTTTTAAAGAATTTTAAAGGTTTTAAAATGTAGAATGTAAATGTTTTAAAGTAGAAGGTAAAAATTTATTTATTATCTTCTACCACCAATTTATATCCTGTAGTCTCTAGATCCTTCACTAAACAGGAAGCAAGAGCAAAGTATTTGGAGCTCTAAGACAGTAAGTATATATGTAAACCATGTAACTACACGCTTTATACCACACAACTACATTCTATGTAGTATATAACTACATCCAAGAAAGGATTGTTCCAATTTAAATATACAATTAAATTTAATACCATTAAATACAATTAAAGCAAAATTATTTTGTGCACTAAGATGACAGTGTCACATTTAAAGCAAAAGCTCATGGTTTCACATCAATACACATGCACACAAAAAGAATTCAAATGATAAATGCTCAAAAAAAAAACCACCAAAGACATAGTAATTAATATGACCAGATAGCCTATATATTCCAGAAAACACATCTGCTGTGGGAATACTCCTGATTTTTGCCTCTTCCCACTCCCTGATTTGCAATTGCAACTATGCAACGCCCACCCCCACAAGCATCTCTCCACCAGCAGGACATAAGGGCACTTTCTAACGTGGAAAGATAAGAACAACTACTTATGTCGGTTTCTTCCATAGACCTGAACTATAAAGTGCGCAGACCCCCAGGCCACAAAGGACTCTTCTCGGCGATGAAGCTTCCCTCATTCCACATTAAAATGTTCCTCCTGCAACTCAACCAGCCCCTGAGGGTTTGGTTCTACCTGGACATTTATCCAGGACGGTTATTTTGGGGAGCTCCCCTACAGAAGACCTTCATCAACGCAATACAACCCCTCCGGCCGCTGGGGAGGTCTCAGC
>NW_009193682.1:0-5204 GCF_000690835.1 Fulmarus glacialis | reverse complement strand
CGCAGCCCAGCGGTGCCAGCTCGCTGCGCCCTGGGCCGGGCCGCCCTCCTTGGCACAGCCTTCAAGGGCTCAGCAGTGGGAGGGTAAGGAGAGTCCAGCCCGCAGGGCAAGAAGGGAGAGTCCTTCCAGGCAAACTGAAGGAATCGGGCAGGGTGGAGCGCTCGTTTGTCTGGTTAAGACGATGCAGGGAAGCCCTGTAACGTGGGGGTAACGTGATAATCCGTCCCTGCAAGCAACAGCAAGGAAGGAGGAGCCCCTTGGCCCGAGCCGGGCGGCCCGCCCGGCTTCACCCCGTTGTTCGGCAGGACAGGGAGAGCTCTCCTGCTGGCTGAGGGGGGCTCAGTAGCTTTATTTGCCTGTTCTTAACAAGCAAAACGAAGCTGTTTCCTTTCTGCTCTTATTTTCTTTGCTGGTTTTCATTGGAATCTGGGCTGGTTTTGATATTGGTGCCTGGTGCTTGTTTGCCTGGCAAACTGCAAAGAGGAAAACTCTCATTAGAGAGATTCCAGGCCTGTGCTTTTGTGGCTGAGGGCTTGGAAACTTCTCATTCCCGCTCTGTGGTCCTCCAGGGAGACCTCCAGCCGGAGCAGGAGAGAGCAGGCTTGCTACTTACGCTATAGCGAAGGTAAACCCAGAGTAGCATTAAGGCCTCTTTATCTTAAACATTTCCAGTCTCTTCCGACAGCTTTACAGGTGCTATTTGCTTTTTCTCCTTCTGGTACACGCCATCTCTAAGGCAGAACGTCCCCCTCAAAGATGGAACGAGCCTGGAATCGGCTCCTCAGCCCATAGGGCAGCACCCGCGCGGCGATGCTGAGCAGCTGTCTGCCTGGCAGGGCTGTTCCACTTGGCAGCCAGACAAAGGACTCAGGAGTAGGAGGAAAACAAGGCTGGGAGGGAAAGTCGCTCCAGATAATACGGCATCTGGCCTGGGAGGAACCATCTGAAAGTGGGGAGCAGGGCTAGGCTGGGAAAAAGTTTGTCTGGGAGAATTTAAGGGGAGAGCCTGGCCGGAATAGGCATCCAAACTTCGATCCGAAAATTGTTGCAAGCTTGTCTGCTGACGTGGGCCAGGCGCTGGGAGAGGATTTCCTGGGGCCTGGTGCACGGCTGCTGCCGCAGCACTTTTGGCTTCGGCACTCCGTATCGCAGAGGATCTCAGAGGGCTGTTTCCCACGGGGGGGAGCAATCCAGAGCTTCCAGGGGAATTTTGAGGTGTGAAAAGAAAAAGCAAAAGGCTAGAGCTAGGGAATCTGTATTTGTATTCAGGATTGGGTGCTTCTCGTGCATTTTGGTGAGGGTGGGGCAGTAGGCAGCGAACACCAGCCAAAAAGCAGATCGCAGTGGAGGGACACCAGGGGCTGTCAGCTTTATCTTGGGAACAAAAAGAGCAGGAGGGAAACCTTGTACCATTAAGCAGTTGTAGGGACCAGAGATATGAATGTAAGGAGCTGCAGCAAGGCCATAAGAAGGGAGCAACAATGGAGCCAAAAAGGATAAAATGCACAATTTTCCCTCTGTGCCAGTGTCCCAGACGGCCCCAGGCGCATGTGAGGTGTCCCT
The DNA here is from genome assembly GCF_000690835.1 of Fulmarus glacialis. Lineage (NCBI taxonomy): Eukaryota > Metazoa > Chordata > Aves > Procellariiformes > Procellariidae > Fulmarus > Fulmarus glacialis. The sequence continues at coordinate 3,641 of NW_009193682.1, read as the reverse complement.
GGAGCAGGGCCTGGGGAAGGAGGTGTTCTGCACCGGGAGGTGCTGGCTCATTACGATCCCAGTAAGAAAGGTACTCAGCTCTGTAAAGTATTTTTTAAAATGTTATTTGTTAGAGCTAACACTCACTTGCATCTTCAACTCACTTGTGCTCTTCAACAAGGTTAAGCCTGCCTTCACTCAAGCCTTAAAATGCTTAGTTTTCAGCCTAGGCCTATCAGAGACTTTTCACTTCATTTTGGTTGGTCATCTTAGTTTTAGCACAAGAGAGCAGTTTGGAGACTAAATTAGTGCTTGGAGTTTGCAGATTAAATTAGTGCTTAGAAACTTGTAGTAGGTGCATCTATGATTATTTTATGTGTGATGCTGAATCCCTAGAAATGTGGGGATAAATATTTGAATATAAACTCTCTCCAGAAAAAGGAACAAACTTCCCATCTCTTTCCCCTTGCTGCTACATGGGTCTCCGTGGTGGGTAAAGGACAGTTAGAACATCCCCAAGTCACTCAATTCATTAAACCTGACAACAATTAATTATATTGAAATTAATGTGCAAATGTAATGTTTCACATATCAAACATGCCAGGAAAAAACCCAGGGTCTTTGCTGTGCCATCTTTAATTCTTCTCATTGTTGATTTAATTCAAGATAAGAAACAAGCCTACTTTGCGCTCTCCATTTGCAGGTCTCCAAGAGTGTTACAGCATAGCTTTGCAGACACTGATGGCTATTTAGCTTTATTTCCAGATAAAAGGGGACAAACAAGTTTGTCTTAAAGCATGGCCCAAGGCCCCTCGCTCTACCGGGAAGAGCCGTCCTGACAACCAGCTGCCAGTGCCTTCCGACATCCCACTTTGCATGTGTATTCCTTACACCCTCGCCAGAGGGGTATGGCATCCAACCTCGCAGAGCTTTGGAAAGGGAAAACCTTGAGATCAATCAGAGCTTGGCTAAGCAGGGGCTGGAAGGCTTACTCTGTGGAAACACTGGCTGCCGAGTATTCCCAGTGGTTTGGGAGGAGCAGAGGTGAGAAAGTCAAACGAGGAGAGCGAACAGAGAAAATACAAAGAAAAGAAAAAAAGGAGGGGGACGGGGTGAATGTTGTAGATCTTACACAACTGAGAAGAGGTAGCCATACCTGGAAAATATATCATCTGCGCCTGCAGATGACTGAAGAGACAGGCACCTCTTACTGTCCATCCTCCCTTGCTGAAAAACATAAGCACACACATTTATCTTCAAGTTACCTTTTAGTGTGGAGAAGGCTTGAAAATATCAAGGTGATAAAATGGCTCTGCTATATTTCCTGCTCCTATGACTTGGCCACTTGGTGATTAAGAGCTGCTTTTGCTGCCAGTAAACAAGACTCTGCCATCAGTCTGCAGAGCAGGGACCTGCGGCTTGCTGCAAACAGCCTGGAGCGTGCACGCTGCTGGAACTGTAGCTGTTACACTCGATGCAGGGTTTGCGTGTGCAGAACACAACTCTCAGCAGTGCAAGCCATGCTTGTGACATAAAATAGGTTTAAATTGCAGGCAGCCACTCCGAGGGAGCTTGAATCTGTGGTCACCCTGCTAAACAGTCGGCCCAGGGCCCCAGCAGGATGGTGGTTTTATTCTTGTGGCCACACCTCGTTCAAAACAACTGAAGTGAATCCACAGAGCACATGGCAGATAGGAAGAACTTGTAGGTACTTCCTACCCAAGCCAACTTTAGCGGTGTCTGCAAAAAACCAAGAGGCGGCTGATAAAGTCAGTTGAAGCTTCGATAGCGCCTGAGGCCAAGCAGTAAGGTTGTCATTTAACAGGGTCTTGTGTCTTGTGCCACCACTGCTACCTGTGCCCAGAGAACTGCAAAGCAAACATAAAACACTGAAATGTGGTACTGCTGGGTTCCCGCTAACGGGTCAAATAATGTGGCCCTACAAGCCTGACCATCTCGTCGAGCCTGACCCTCATGTTTGCTCCAAAGCTCGCAGTATCTTGTGCTGAAGAAAGGATAATCTTTACAGGATCATTTCCTTGCACACCCCCCCCCCGGAATATTGTATATTTTGAAGCTGTCATTATAAAACCCAAGCAAAACACAGGGGATCTTGTTCTTCACAGTGTTGCTCTGAGTGCAGTTTTGTAGAGTTGGTGTAAAGACGTGAAAAACACGGCAAGCTCAGAACACTCCCATTTCGCACTCACTTGGTGTGACTGTAAACAACCGCACAGCAATGGAAAATCCCAGAGCGGCATGCCCCGCGCCTGCAGGACTTCGCTGGCCTTCCAGGAATCAACAGAAAGGCAGTTATTTACAAATCTGGAAGTGAAGCGTTCGGGATGCAAACCTCTCACTCACACAATGCTGGATGTGAGGGTTTACCAGTGCAATCTTTCAGGACTCTAGTGAGAATTACACGGTTAAAGCCTCGAGCACCAGTGTGAAAATATTGTCACTGAGCATGTAATTCTATGCCTGGGGCTCTCAGGTCCCCTCTCTAACAGACGGTTGGATCAGTTGTTGTAAGGATAGTCTGTGCCACTCAGGGCTCCGTCACGATAGCTGGAGTCATGCACTTGGACTGGAGATAAAACACAAAACCGTAACAAGATCACATATTTCACCTGGTACCAGTCATAATTTTTAGATGGTTCTTTCATGCAGTTTGCAGTCGCTAAGGCATGAGCTGGTGGGGGGGTTCAAAGGCTGGCTCGCTTTTCCCACTCTGCCTCAATTCTCCTTTATGCCGAGGAAATCATCTCATTGCTCCGTGACTATTTCCGTGTCCCTGCAACGGAGATGCTACCTGCCTCCCTCTGCAGAGCAGTCCTCAGTGAGAGATACCATGGGCCTAAATCAGTGTCACTTAAAAGGAATTTGCCCCTGACTTCCAAGGAGCAGGATCAGGCTCCCTGTGTTTGCTGTCACCAGCATTAAGAGCAGTATATTGCCTTGGATAGACATTAATTAGCATGTGCAATCAAACTACCAACTACCTCACCGATCTCAGAGTGGCTTCTGGTAAGATACACGTGGGTCTTATCTGGTGGGTCTCAGGCTGTGTACCGAAGGAGAGGTTGTCTAGCTCCCAAGCAGTTATATTGGTATAAATCTGGAGTAATTTAATGATTATAGAGGTGTGTTTGAGATTAATAGACAGAAGGAGCAAACCTGAGTATCTTGCAGTGAAGAGGATGAGTTCTGAAGTGGCAGATGCAGGCTGAAAAGCTTCATAATTTAACCTACAAATTTAATTTTTTTTTTTTTTTTTTTGGTGGGGAAGTTTTACAGCTGCTTGCAAGCAGAAAATGAGTCAATTATCAACGAGATTCGTATTTATTTTTTAATCCTTCAGAAGCTGCAATCTACATTAACCTTCAACCTTCAAGTGGAGAGAAGTAGTGGTTTGAAAGAAAAGGAAAAAAAAAAAAGCAAAGGCAGATTTTTCCTTGGCGGCATCTGGGAAAAAACCCATGTTTTATTCTAAAATTATCAACAGGTATTTTCCATAGAAATTAGCGGGGGGAGACGGGGAATAAATCAGCGGTGAATGCCTGGTTTGAGGTGAGGGGGGGAGGCGGGAAGGCGGCGACACTTGGGCCACCCTGAAGGACGCGTCAGCCTTTCTGCTCTGACAGGGGCTGTTGGCCGCGGCC
>NW_009193681.1:32880-33302 GCF_000690835.1 Fulmarus glacialis | reverse complement strand
GCAGGTTGACCTGAGTGTCCCCACGGCGTCCCCTCGAACAACAGTGCGTGGTCCCGCTACGCTGTTCACAGTGGATGAAACCCCTAAATTTAGATGTACCAGCTGTGAGCGGTATGCAAGGTATTTAAGGGCCTATAATTTTAGACTAAGCATAATTGTGAGACATATTTAATCATGTTATATCTGGGGCTGAGCAATGTCAAATATTTTCCACGGTTATTCATGCAGATCTTTACATGAATTAGCAATAGCCACAATCATCCCTCTCCAGAGTCCATCACATGAGGCAGAGAAGGCGAAGCTGAATTTTTCATTTTACACCAGTTGGTGTTTGTGAGAGAAGCTCTCAGGCATCCACCAGAGCGAGGAAAAGAAAAATCCCCGGCTTGCCTGGGATGGGTGACAGGCAGACAGCCCGCCTG